>NC_080799.1:23201324-23416324 GCF_028018385.1 Neofelis nebulosa | reverse complement strand
CAGCCCTTTGGAAAACAGCTCTATAGTCTCTTACTGTAGCTAACTACACACTTTCCCTGTGGTGTGGCAATTCTACTCCTGGACGTGCCTCCAAGAGAAATGAAACCATGTATAAACACAAAGAGTTGTTCCAGAATGTTATTGACAGCTTTACTTCTAACAGCCCAAACTGGAAAACAACCCAAATGGCCCTCAAGAGGGGACCGGGAACCACAAATCCAGATATGGTCACCAATGGAATACTACTCAGCAACGAAGATGGCTGGACACCAATAATAGCCGGCATGAATCTCACACGCCTTATATCGGTCAAAAGAAGTTGGACACAGGAGAGCACGCATAACATAATTCCTTGTAAACGCAGTTTAAGAACAAAATCTACGGTGATAAAAATCAGAGCAGAGCTTCTCGGAGCAGGTGCCAAAAGTGACAGGAAAGGGGCGTGAGAAAGCCTCCAGAAGGGAGAGAAGTGATAGAATGTGCTAGAATGATTCTCAGTCTTGATTGCGGTGTAGGTGCCGTGGGTTTACGCATCTGTCAAAACCCGCTGAACTGTACAGTTAAGGTCTGTGCCCATCACTGTTTGTGAATTACGCCTCAAGAGATTGTTTGCGGGGGTGCGAGAAGAGGCTCGAGCATACATTCCTGGTGAGAGTATAAATGTGATGCAATCTCTCTGAAGGGCAATTTTGACAATACCTATCAAAATGAGCAATACAGACACACACTTGACCCAGTCATTTCACTTCTAAGAGTCAGCCTACAGATACAGTCATGCGTGAGGCGGAGACAGTCGTACAAAGATATTCTTTGCAAAATTGTCTGTGGTAGCAAAAGACTGGAAATAACGTAGCAATCCATCCATAAAGGGCAGGTTAAATAAATTACAGGGCTCCATTTTAATAGAATACAATGCAGCTGTTCAAATAATAAGGGAGATCACTCTGTACTGATAGGAAATGATATTCAAAATATAGGATATATCGATACACAGAAAAAAAGGGGGGTAGCACAGAGTTTGTAATATCTTCCCATCGGTGGAAAAATAAATGTGCATGTGTAATGTATCTCAAGAGGTACGTAAAAAACCAGACGTGGCTGTTGCCTCTGGAAATGGGGGACCGGCAGACTCGGAGACTGAAGGTTAGACAGAGGTTGTGGGGGGGGAGAATTATTTTCACCATATTACCTCTTTTATTGTCTGGGTTGTTTTGTTATTTTCTTTTAACCATATGGGTATTACGTAAATCAATATTCTTTTAAAAAATTTTAATTTTTAATGTTTTATTTATTTTTGAGAGAGAGAGAGTATGTGCGTGGAAGCAGGTGAGGGGCAGAGAGAGAGGGAGACACAGAATCCGAAGCAGGCTCCAGGCTCTGAGCTGTCAGCACAGAGCCCGAAGCGGGGCTCGAACTCACGAACCATGAGATCGTGACCTGAGCCGAAGCTGGACACCCAACTGACTGAGCCACCCAGGCGCCCCTCAATGTTCTTTTTTAAAGCAAGGAAAAAGACCACCAGTCATGGGGCCAATCCATTTTCCCTGGCACTTGACCAGACTGCTTTAGATCCTCTGTCCCATACACCCTCAAATCCGTCCTGGCCGCTCCTGTAACCCCTGCCCGCATCATCTCGGTCTCCGTAACAGCCGTCCTCAGATCTGACCCTCCCACGGCCTCGGTTTTGCTGGCTGTCAGGTCTGCTCCCACCCCACACTGCCCTCCACCACTCTGCATTTCAACGACTGCATTTTCCAGCCTTTTATTTATCCCCAGCTTTTCCCCAGCAAAACAGATCCGCCCACAGCCAGGACCGTGTCTAACCAACCAGATATATGCCCCCGAATGAGGCCATGAAATATCCCTGTAATTTTCAGATGCCTTAAGACATACACACTTAAATATTTAGTAGATTATAAATGACCTAAAGCTCTCGTCCAGCTTTTAAACATAACTTCTTAACGAGCCTACGTGGACAGTTTGCCCCCAGTCCCAACGCGGAGATAATTGCACCGCTCCTGATGACTAAGGGGGCGGGCACACAGGAATTGCCGTGCAATATTAACGAAGGTGTCCTAGGGGCTTTGTGCCCACTATGGGGACAGATTTGCGGCTCACAGCTTTCTCTCTGATCTTGCACTTTGTGGGCTGCCGTACAGAGATTCGTAGGGAAGAGAATCAAAGCAGCTGGTCTCAAGCCTGCCTCTGCCCCCTGACTTTCTGTGTGGCCCTGAGCACATCACGTCCCCTCTCTGGGCCTCTGAGCCCTTCTCTGTTGCACCAAGCGATCTCGAAGGTGCTTGCAGCAGCATTCAGTTCAAGACTTCCGAGTGTCTGGAATTGCAATTATTTGTTGAAATATGTTTCACAATAAAAGAAGGGAAAAGAAACAGCAAGGATTTTTTTTTTTACCTCTTTTTAATGGGTTAAAAAAAAAAAAAAAGAGGAACCAACCACATTTCTTTTCATCCTTGCTCTCCAGCAGCATTGACATCACCTGGGAGATCGTTAGACATGTGGAATCTCAGGTCTTCTTCCAGACCCGCTGAATCAGAATCTGAATTGTAACAAGATCCTAAGGTAATTTGTGCTGAGCCCCTAAGGGACATTTAAAAAAAAAACGCCCCAGGGGCCTTATTTAAAACCAGTAGCTTTGGGAAGGCTGTGTCTTCATGCCACGTCCTCAGGTCACTCTGGCCCCGGTGATGAGCCGGCTGCAGAGTAGGACTCACAGTGTCAAATGCCTACAGAGGTCAGGCAAGTAACAAACTAGCAAAGGAGCCTGGGTGTGGGGCAGTAGGGAGGGGCGGGGACTGTAGCTAAGTGAAAACGGTTTGTTTCCTCTTATGGCTGGGGCGCCTGGGTGGCTCAGTTGGTTAAGCGTCTGACTTCAGCTCAGGTCATGATCTCACGGTTCACGAGTTCGAGCCCCAGAGCTCGAGCCTCGTGTTGGGCTCTCTGCTGACAGCTCAGAGCCTGGAGCCTGCTTCAGGTTCTGTGTCTCCTTCTCTCTGCCCCTCCCCACTCACATTCTGTCTCTCAAAAATAAACAGATGTTAAAAAGAAAAAATGTAAGTGGCCTACGGCAGGGGCTGGATCAGGGCAGCCCGACTAGGGCTCAGCATCACTCAACTCTTGCCACGTGGGAATGCAGGGTCAATGTTGTCACATCTTGTGATTTTTTTTTTTTTTATATGGGTTAAAATATATTCGGATTTCTCTGTGAAATCTCTTAATGATGAAAATATCATCAGTTCAAACATAACACATTTTATTTATTTTTTGATAAAATTATTATTTTTTATTTTAATTGTATTTTTGAAATTTATATCCAAATTCTTTAGCATATGGTGCAACAATGATTTCAGGAGTAGATCCCTTAGTGCTCCTTACCCAGTTAGCCCATATTTATTTATTTTTAAAGGAGGCACCATGCCCAGCACAGGGCCTGAACTCATGACCCTGAGATCAAGAGTCGGACACTGAACCGACTGAGCCACTCAGGCACCCCGAACATAACACATTTTAAAGTCCGATGTGATAGTGATTTCCAAAGCCTTAAGCAAGAACAAATTTGGTGAGTTCAGAACACGAAAAGGAGGCTAAGGTGGCTGGAGCATGAGGACAAAGGGAAGAAGTAGAAAAGTCCAGAAGTGGCGGGGGGGGGGGTGGGGGGGGGAGTGCCGGTCCCCTACGGAGGAGGCAGGGGGATGCGGCATTTGTTGGAGAACCAAGTGGCTAAAAGCACAGGGACTGAAGACCAAGCCTGCTCTTTTCCGTCTCTGTGAACTTAGATCAGTTAGTTTGTGTTTACGTGCCTATTTTCCTATCTGTAAAATGGGGTTCATCATGGCATGCACCTCTGAAGGTCATACAAAGAAGTGGGGGTCGATACAATCAGGCACTTAGAACAGCGGCCAGACCCATGTAAGCGCTCATTAACTGCTCATTGTCATTGCTACCATTTGCCTTCTTTTATCAATGCCGCTGCAAACGACATCAGCCCCTGCTGGGGCCAACCCACACCCTAGACTTTTTCAGTGGGCTCACCAGCTGTCTCCTCCAAAACTTTCAGACAAGGAATGCCCCCACGCAGATCTGTAGAGGCTTTCTTTTGCAAGAGACTTTCTTTTTCTTGTCCTCTCCTCTGACCCAGCCCCGGTCAGGCCGTTGGTGCTAAACACTCCTTTTTTCCCCAGTGCTTTGTTTTCTCAGTCAGCTCAGTGTTCATGGCCCTCTACAGGCGGCCCCCTCGCAGAGGAAGGCCATTTACTCATTCAACAAACATGTATCTCGTCTCAAAAACTTGGGAGGCCCTGAGCTAAACACACTTGTGAACAAGATCTCTGACCCTGGGGATTTTTCATTCTAGTGGAGTGGATAGATAATAGCCCATAAACACACAAATAAACAAGACAATGACAGTGAAAATAAACAATGACGGTATTTTACCGTGAGAAAGTAGTAAATTTCACCATGGTGATGAGGTCAAAACAATAACGACATTTCAGAAAGGGCATTCTTGCTACACCTGTAGGTACAGTGTTTGGAATTAATTTGCCTTGACTAAAAGTTGAAGCTCTGAATGCTTTTGCCAGGAGCTCATCTGACATCCACCCACCCATCCATCAGTCCATCCATCCATCCTTCCATCCATCCTTTCTTTCTTCCATCCATCCATCCATCCATCCATCCTTCCATCCATCCTTTCTTTCTTCCATCCATCCATCCATCCATCCTTCCATCCATCCATCATCCACCCTTCCATCCATCCATCCTTCCATCCATCCTTCCATCCATCCATCCTTCCATTCATCATCCATCCTTCCATCCATCCATCCATCCATCCTTCCATCCATCCATCCATCCATCCTTCCATCCATCCATCCTTCCATCCATCCATCCATCCTTCCATCCATCATCCATCCTTCCATCCATCCATCCCTCCATCCATTCAATCATTCATTCCACAAATATCTCATGAGGCCAAAGATCTGCCAGACTTTCTACTAAACAGTAGGAAAACAGAAAGGAAGAGACACGATTCTTACCTTCAGTGAACTTCCCAGTCTGGTTATGGATAAAGATGAATTGATAGTCATTAATAAACAACTAACTTAAATAACTCTTAAGTAAAGAGTTACTTCATCCTGTAAAATGCAGACTTGCCTGTGGGCTCTTATTCTTAGAGAGATTCAATCAACTCCAACTTCCTCCAATTTTCGACGCTCCAAATCTGCCCAAGTTCAACTAACAGTAGTTCTGTCTAGTGAAGATGAGACATAAGATCCCCTGAGAGATCATCTTACCTAGAGGTACTGTCATAAATTTTTAATGCCTGGGTTTATGCTTGTATAAGGATCAATATGGCTCCAGGTTGTACTTCCTTAACTGGTTCCGACTAATGAAAAATGTGTGGAGACTGACTTAATTTACAACATTTTGTGCCAAGTGACATCTCCTCTCGTGCACAATAACAATGAAGGCTTCAAACACTCTTCCGGTTTGCTCCCATCAGCTCATTTAATCATAATAACAAAGCCAGGACACACAGATATTAATAACTTGCCCCGGCTCACGGCTAGCAAATGGTGGAGATGTGATTTCAACCCATACATTTTGGCTTCCAAAGCCCATAGTCTTAACTCTCCTGCTGCAGATGAGAAAATTTGGCTGTGGTTAGAATTGAAAAAGATTGCCCATCATAAAACTGACATAACACACTCAAAGGATCCTTCCCCCAAACTGTCAATGACATCTGCACATTGCCAACGGAAAACTACTTCAGCAACTCAGCATCATCTGTCATATTTAAATTCATGTCATTAATTTGGATATATGCTGGGTGAATCTTGAAGGATAAGACAGAAGTACCCGGGATACAGACACAAGGAACTGTACAGGTAAATGCAATGAGACAAAGGAGATCAGCACACATTCATGTGCCTGCAGGGACTTCAGTGTGGCTGAGTGTATGGTGTGAGGTAGGGGATGGCAGAAAAAGAGGCTGGAGGGAGAGGCAGAAGCCAGGCTTCAGATGTAGACTTTGAGCGGGGCATTAATCCCGGGCCTGCGGAGACACAGGGAAGGGGTGACAGCTGGGAAACTGACTTGGGATCCGGCCATCCTTGGGGGAAGCTGACGGAAGAACCCAAGAGTGTGTTGGGGTTATTAGCCATTGCTGGCACCTGGTGAGCAGATATGCACATAACCAGCCTCTCCACTTGACTTGGGAGGGAATAAACACAAAGCAACACTGCAGAAGGGATCTTCTTAAGGATGTTTGAGCAGCGGGGTGCCTTCGTGGGAATGCATGGCGGAGACTTGGGTCCAGTAAGTTCTCCACCTCAGAGCAATGCTGCCTCCCACTCTGGTCATCCACCTGTGCGTGGAAAATCTTGACCTGGCCTACATGAAAGGAGCCTCATCCACTATCTTTATCCACTGGCCTTTTCCTGTGAGTCGCATGATGATCCTACTGTAACAACCACACACATCTTAAGGATCTTGGATTCGGGGGCGCCTGGGGGGCTCTGGATTTTGGCTCAGGTCATAATCTCATGGTTCATGAGTTCGAGCTTCACATAGGGCTCTGCACTGACAGTGCGGAGCCTGCTTGGGATCCTCTCTCTCCCTCTTCGTCTACCCCTCCCCTGTATGCACTCTCTTTCTCTCAAAATAAATAAATAAACATTAAAAAATATATTTTAAAAAAAGGACCTTAGATGTTAATGTTTGTGATACGAAGAGTCTTTGAAAGGTGGGCTTTAAGGTGAAAAGGTGGAAAATTCAGGCAGTATCTTGGGCTAATTTTAAACAGATTTTCTGTAGCAGGGACAGAAGCAGTAAGACAATAGCAGTGACTTTGAACCCTGGCTGGCTATAGAATCACCTGGGGAAGTTTCAAAACATCTTGATTCCTGGGCTCCTGACCACCCCATTCTGTGTCAATTGCTCTGTGATGTTTGAGAGCCTCTGAGCAGGATGAATGTGTGCCAGTGGGGGGAGCCTTGTCATAAAACTGTTATTCCAAAGCGGGAGGGATTCTTGAGCGTGTTGAAATGGTGATGACAAAGCGTAAAGAGGCGGAGACAAATATGTAAGAGAAACGGACAACAGTCACCAGAGCAGAATCCCCGAGTGGACAGGACAGGCTGGCCTTGGGGATACAGGTGGATTCACCTGGCACGATCTTCCTCTAAAATGAGGGGGCTGTGAGTTTCAGGTGGGGAGGAAAAGGACGACAGGGGGATTTTGCCTGCTGACTGTAGTCTTCTTTGTAAAGACAGAGAAGGGTTCCTTTGCTAAGACAGAGGGGGAAGTGGTGGCAGTGAGCGTGTAAAGAAGCAAGCCTTGATCTCATGCTGACTGTGGACCCCAGATGGAGATGTTCCCCAGTTGAGACTGGAGGCCAGGTATTTAAACTCCTCTAGGAGAGAAATTCCATGGCGGCAGAGTCTTTCCCTGCGTTGGTTGCAGCCTCATCACCAACGTTCAGTTGGGTGCACTTGATAACTAGGGACATGAATGTACATTTCTGTGACATTTCGTTTCCTTAGCATCTTTTGGAAAGCCAGGGAGAGAAGCCTTGAAGTGATGCACTAAAGCCGGAGTTTAGGGTTCAAGGAATGACCTGGCAGGACATCAGAGATGGGTCACAGAGCATCAGACAAACCGCGCAAGAGACAGTGGGCTTTGTCTTAAAGGCAAAAGGTGGAGACACAGGAGAGAGACAGGGACAGCTCTGCATTGCCAGAAGTCCAGTCTGGCTTTGAGGAGATCACTTGGGGGTAGTGAGAGCTGTGACAATCATCCAGGTGAGCGATGAGGAGTCAGGTGGTCCTGGGAGATGCCAGTTGGAGCAGAGGTTTAGTTTCAGGAAGGCAAATTCGACATCCTTCTAAGGGACAGCTTTGCAGTAGTCAGAACTGCCCAAACATGGGCCAGACTGCTTTGAGGGGCCGTGAACGCCGCCATCTCTCAGGGGCAGGGGAGGGGCTGTGGTGCTGGGCTGACCGGCTGAGAGCACACTCCATGTTGGACCCCCAACGGCCACCTTCACTGTCCCGCTCCTCGAGAGGCCTCGCAAGCCTCAGCTGGATCGGAGCCGCCTCTCTGGCTCGCCAAATTGCCGTGCTGTATTTAAAAACCAAAGAGGAAAATAAACCCCAGCCCAAGGAAGAAGCGATTTTGGCATTAAATAAAAGGAATGTTTTTATCCCGCAATGAAAACGCTGTGATCTTGGAACACAATTTGCATAAACAGACAGTTTGGCTATAAACAACCTCACCAGTAACTGGTATTTACATATAGAACAACTCAGTCAAAACCCAATTAAAGGCTCTGATGGATCGAGGGTTGTCAAAACATTTAAAAGGCTTCCCAGCAGTCAGGCAATTTATACATCTCTGTGGGACCAGGCGTTCCGGATTCCGCCTCCGATCCGTTCTCGGTCTCCTACCAGACCCGGAGACCCCCAGGCCGTCCCCACCCTGGCAGCCTCCATAGGAAGGAGCGATCTCTAAGGAGCCCTCTGGTCTTGGAGAAGACGTGGTGGAAAGAGGAACAGGGTCCAGGCCGGGGTTGGCTGACTTGCCCTGTGGAAAAGCAGGGACAAGGGTCCCAAGTAGACTTTGGACACATGACCATCAAGAGGGTCTGCTCAGATGAGACAGGACTTCGCGAGGACGCGGGCAGTCATGGAGCCTGAAGTCAGGCAGTCAGCACGATTGTGGCTCTAGGCCCCAGAGCTTCTAAGCAAATGGTTGAGGAGCAAGATGAGAAATTCGGGCCCCCGCATCCCCAGAAGAGAGGACCTGTGTTGGCCAGGGATGGACACCAGCCACAGACACCAAGTGAACACGACGGAAAAACGGAGGACGGCTAATAGGGCAGGGGTTCGTTCACCGGGGGCATGATGGAGACTGGCAGGCCCCGGGCAGTAGGATTACCAGGGCTAAGCCTCCACAGTGCCTCTGTCCTAGGCACCCCTGGGGTCCACCGAGCCTTTGGAAGACCCCAGCTCACAGGAGGTGGGGCAGCCCAGAGCTGACCTGGTGCAGTCACCCACTCCGTCACTGATGCTATCTAAGGAAGGAGACTCGGTTGGCTTCTTATATAATGCAAGCTGTGCCTGGCACCCTTAAGGCCAAGAAGCACAGAGCAAGCTTTGATGCATGGTTGGAAGGCAGAGGGAGGGAAGAAGGAAGGAGGGAAAGAAGGAAGAGAGGGAAGAGGGAAGGAAAAATGGAAAGAAAGAAGGGAAGGACAGAGGGAGGGAAGGAGGGAGGGAGGAAAGAAAAAGAGAAGGCAGGGAGAAGTTCCAGAATCTTCCAGGAGTGGCCTATGGTGACCCCAGCGAGGCCTCAGAAAGATTACAGACTATCGATTTCTGCCTTAAGTGTGGGAGGTATTCACTCTGAGCTTAGGTATTCACCCTGAGAGAGCTATGCTCGGACTTCGGGATCTTTCACTCCCCAGACTCTTAAAAATGGAGAACTTACTATGCTAAGCACTTCCTCACTTGTGATCCCTTACACACTGATACATCCACCATGACCTCATTCACACCCATTAACACACAGAGGGACCTGATATAACAAAACAAACTCATGACCTCCGCGTGGCCGGTATGCTGCGACCATCCCTGCGGGTGTTCCATCCTCACAGCAATACAAAATAATCCCTAACAACAAAGCACTCGCTAATACCCAGCACGATGCAAGATGCTTTATACTCACGATTTCATTTAATTTCCAAGACAATTCCTGAGAGGAAAGCAGTGTTATCCCCATTTTACCATGAGGCTCAGAGGGTTCAAGATGCTTGTTTGAGTTGATATGGCTGAGAAGTAGCAGAACGAGGAGTCTGTTTGGATCCCGAACCTGCTCCATCAGAGCAGGTGTTTCTGGTTTCTGACAACGGATCATCTCATTCGGGAGTAACCCATTTCCACGGTTGACACCCTGGTGTGGCTTGGATACGGCAAAACTACGCTGACTTCGCTCCATTGTGGTATATCACCACTCAGCTGGAGACCCAACACTGGCTGTCCTCCCTCATCACGCATTAACTCAGTCTGCTACAGGTCCTCCATTCCCTAACGACCCTCCGAGACCAACCAGGTGGCCCAGAAGACTAAGGCTGTTGGAGGAAGAAAAGAGATAATCTGGGCATCTCCTCCCTCCTTCCTATGGGCTCGAGTGCGTTGCAACTTACTATTGAAAGTCAAGCCATTCACCCTTCCTTCCCAATAGCCCAGGAATACACATTCTAAGACTAAGCTCATTACCACCAAGAACTGGCACGTATACACAAAAATTCAACCAATATTTAGGAAGCGTGTTCTTAGCTAAGCATGTACTGTTAAGGGACTATAAGATAACAAGGGATTTCGTTTTGTTTTACTTTGTTTCTCAAAGCGAAGCCTCGGTTTCTCCACCCAAGCGTCCTGTGTACATCAAGGATAGGCAAACAGCAGCCGTGGAGCACCCCCCCCCCACCAGGTTTATACATTCAGTGTTGTTAGAACACAGCCGGCTCATTCATTCATTTACGTGTTGCCTGTGGTTGCTTTCACGCTCTAAGAGCAGACCTGGGTCATCTCAATAGAGGCTTTATGGCCAGCCAAGCCCAAAACATTTGCTCTCTGGCTCTTTCAGAAAAAGGTTACCAACCCGTGGTCCAGATGTCTAGAAACCTGGATGTTTCTTGGTTGTGTGTTTTGTTCCAAAGGATGTAGAGTTCAGAGGGCATTCCAAAGAGGATCCCAAGGCAGAAGGAATCTGGCATTTGAGTTCTTCTCTCCACCTCTCCACGCATAAAGCATAATAAATTCTTTTTTTTTTTTTAGTTTATTTATTTTGAGACAGAGACAATGCAAGTGGGGGAGGAGCAGAGAGAAAGGGAGAGAGAGAGAGAGAGAGAGAGAGAGAGAGAGAGAGAGAGAGAGAGAGAATCCCAAGCAGGCTTCATGCTGCCAGCACAAGGGCTCAATACGGGGTTCAAACTCATGAACCGTGAGATCATGACATGAGCTGAAACCAAGAGTCTGATGTTTAACTGACTGAAACACCCAGGCGCCCCTGTGACACAGTCTTTGATTTCTTTTCCCTGACTTGTTGGGATGCACTGAAACTGCCCCCATCTTCGTAGCCTCCTTCAGTTAAATTTCTATCTCTTCTCTCCAGGAGCCCATAGATAAGAAGTGGGGGCAGGGGGGAACCATTACTCTAAGAGTGGTCATTGGGAAACTCAGAGCTATAGGGAAGCTTAAAAAGGGCTTTGTTAGCCCATAAGATAGTGAGCTCCCTGTCCCCGGAGGTATACAAGCAGACAAGACTGCTGTGAAGGGCCCCTCTGTCCTGACTCGAGCCCGTATGTTCCCTTCCCTGATGAGTTCAGCAGCCCCCTCTGTGACCTCACCACGTCAGGTCTGGAATCCTCCAGTCCCTCCTCCAATAGCACAGCAAGGTTCAGCTTTGCAAATTTCAAAGCTGATCTTGTCATTCCCAAGACTGAATTCCCTCAAAGGCTGCACATCGCACCCAGGCTAATATCCAAACCATATCTTCGCATCTGTTCATCCTTTGGCCCTCCCGAATTTTCCAAGCTCATCTCCTACACACCCACCTCCCATGTTCCAACCAGATTAAACAACTACTTATTCTCCATCCACGGGCTCCTCTCTAGCTCTCCTCAGGCCATTCCCTCTGCCGGGTACGTCCTTCCCTCACCTTGTGCACTCGACAAACTCCTATGTAGTCCTCAAAACCCCACTCATAAGTCCCTCCTCCTGTATAAGCCTTTCCAAGATTTCCTCATCTCAGATTAGTTTCTATTTACTTAGTCCCTATGATGCACATCTTGGCCACAGCTTGGGACACTGTACTAGAACTTATGACATTGTACTAGAACCGACAACATTGTACTAGAATTATTTGCAGGAATACCTCCCTCCGTGGGTGAAATTCCTCAGAGGAAAAGGCAGGGATTGATTCATCTTCACAAGTTTAGTCCAAGGCTTTGAACATGGTAGGAACCCAACAAATGTTCCATGAATGAATTCATCAATGCATGAACGAACCTTAACAAAATCAAGACTCCAGTGGGTCGAGCGACTTGATCCAGCCAGGCCTTCTACCCACTTGCAGATCTCATAGCTGTGTCTTAGGTAGCTAGCTACTGAGGACATTCTGTCTTTTCTCTTGAAGGCCACATTTTGGACAATCCCTTAGGCCGTATCTTTTCCCTTCTTTCTATGAGCTTCCTGAGTTTCCCCCACACGACTGCTCTAAATCCAGAGGCAGGACACCTCAGTGGAAAGACGAGACCTGTAGGGTCGAGTGGAACTGCCTAGAGACCCAGGTGAGCCATTGGTTCCCTGTGTGACCTTGAACGAGGAGTCTGCACTCCCAAGTGGTAAAATGCAGGTAGTAAATCAACCCTGAAGAGGTGCAGCAGGACCCAGCGGGTTAATGTACAAGCTCCAGATTCAGAGTCATTGCTTCCGAGATACACGTTCCCTTCATCAAGGTTCCTGAGGACCGTCTACTCTAACCACCTGTCTTGTCTGTTGCTTGTATTTAATACCCAGGACAGGTGGGCGTCCAGCCTCTCTGAGACAACCCGGCGAAGGGGAACTGTACTAAGAGTAGTAATTGTAACAGCAGCAAACTTACAGACCTTTTTGTTTACAGAGCATCCTTGTAATTTCTGATCCTCACCCCCCAAAAAATAAAAATAAAAAATTAGAACCATAAATGAAAGTCCCCAAGTAAGAATGTGGCTCTGAAGCCCAGGGAGGTCGAGGTCTTGCCCAAGGGCACTCAGAGATGAGCTGCTGGGCCAGAATTTGGTCCTTTGCCTTGATTCCTAGTTTCCAGATGACTTCCAAGGGATCAGACTGCCTGCAGTTCGTTCTATCTTTTTCTACGTGCTTCTCCCTCACAACAAACCCGGTGTCAGTAGTACAGACTTTGAGATCTAAGTCCCCCCAGAATCATCCTTGCGAGCATCACCTCCGTCCCTGCCGCTCTAGCTGGATGACTGAGTATTGACTAAGGCTCTTTGTTGTAAGTGATAGAAAATATTACCCAAAATGATATAAGAAAATAATGATGGTAATAATAATGGAGGTAATGTAAGCTCTTTCTGGTTCATATAGCTCTGAATGTAAGTGGTAATATAGCTTATATTATATATAATATAAAATATAATGTTTTGTATTTATGATTAATATTATTGCTATTAATTATCAATATTATTAATTAATAGAATATTATTATATATCATATAGTGGTACTATAAGCTCTTTCTGGGTCATCCGTCTGAAAAAGACGGACGTAGGCTCTTCAGGACTAGTTAGGTCCAGGCCTACAAAGGTCATTAGATCTCTCTCTTCTCAGTTCTCTTCTCCTTCCTCTGCCTTCAGTTATAGGCAGGTGGTCCCCTACTGGAGGCTTCTAACAGCCCCGGACTTCACAGTAGAGAAAAGGCTTCTCTTCCCTAATCGTTTGAGACAAAGCCCCAGAACGGAGAGCCAATGCCCTGGTCTGGTCAGGAGGCCACTCCATACATGAGCAGTGACTCCGGTCAGGGGACCAAAATACACCCACTGCCCAAACCTGGGTCACATGCCCACTTCTGAAGCTGGACGCTTGATCAATCCTATCCCAACTTCACGAACTGAGAAGGGAGAATGGATGCTTCCCTCTCCGCCATCCAAAGACACTCTGGCTTCTGCTACCAAAAAGGGGGTGGGGGGGGGGATAGATACCAGACAAACGAAAACAACAGGTGTTCTCTTCGGTGACTTTTGGTGCTTCAGCTTCTATGTGTGAGAAACTATGATATTAAAAATGTCTACCCCTCAGGGTTGTATCAGACTGGAAACAGAAACAAAAGAATTTCTGCCCCCAGAAATATTATTCAGAACGCTTGTGCCACTCCTATTATGTGTCAGAGCCCTTTGGCTCTCACCCTCTGCGAAGATGCCATCTGAACCCATCCCACTGCCCACGTTCTGGGTCACGACACTATGGCTCCCCTACACTCTCGCAACCGCGTCCAACTGTGCTTCCTGCCTTCCTAGCTCTCCCCTGGCTGGTGGTACCCCCTTCAGTGCCCTACAGCCAGATTAATCTCCCGTCTCAGCAGAGTTCAGGGAGCTACAGAGCTCAGCGGTGTTTAACTTGGCTTGCACTGAACCTCATGAATTTAAAGGCCATCTGAACCGGACCATTCATCTGTTCCTTCTCAGCTCCCCACAGAGGGTACATTTCCACACCCTCCTTCCTGATAACCAGCCATCAGAGCTGCTTACATATTTCTTTCCCAGGAAAGCTCAGAGGAGAAGAAAAAAAAAAAAAAACCCAACATATCCAACCCTCGAATTTGAAAACCTTCCTTCTATTATCTCATAAAACATCCTGTTCATATCATAATTTCAATCCAGAGAGAGGATTTGCCGTGTGAGCTCTGAGATGCATATAAATTGCCCTTCTAAACCTCTGGCTACAATAAGCAAACTTCAGAAGCTGACAGTTTACTTGATAAATATCTAATAAAGCTTAAATAATTATTGAAAGCAGACAAATGGCAGAGGAGAACGGCAAGAGGTGTTGCGGTGATCAATCACAGGGAAGAAGATAGAGCCCCAGCAACACAGGGTGAAGCAGGTCCCGGGGAATAAAGAATCACAGGCAGAGACTGACTTCCAGAAAGAGTTGGTGCTGAGGGGGGGACGGCTGGGGGGACCAGGAGATGTGCCAGATGGACTTCCCTTTGCGAACCATCAGATACTCAAGATGTGACCTTTCTCAACTCTTCTGGAAGAAAAAGAGCCCAGGGAGACCATTAGTACATGTCCTTGTCTGTCCTGACTGCCCAGCCTGGGGAGGGTGTCAGGGTTCCAGTTCTTACACCTCCTTTGTAAGCTCACCCAGCCCCACTTCCAATCTTGAGGCTGAAAGAATTCCAATCATTCTAGGGTGTCATCCTTTGAACTTGACCTGGAGTCACCATCCCTGATGGACCTCAGGAAGGTATCCCAAAGTCTCCACTCATTGACTTACTCGTTCACTTGTTCAATAAACATGAAGTGCCAACTCTGTGCTATGAGGGTGCCCCCCAAAGCTGCCAGTATAACCGAGGATAGTTGTGGGAGCAGATCATTAAACAAACAAAAGTACACGACAGAAATAGAAGGTTAATCTGGTCTGCGGCAAGTGTGGGAAAGGGAAGGCTTCACAAAAGAAATAGCACTTAAACTGAAATCTGAAAGATAAATAGGAGTGGAGGGAAGGGTATTTCAAGCAACAGAAATAGCAAGTGAAAGGCCCTGAGGTTTAGGACTTCCGTTGCAAGTAATTCTGAGATCTGAGTTCCCACACTGGTGCTAATGTTTGGCAAATCCCTGGCAAATCCCTTACGCCCCTCCCCACACGAGGAGATTCTGACTTCCACGTTTCTGGGTCCATGACTCACTAGTTGCCACTTACTGAGGTGGGTTTTCTGGTGCCCGTTTTAGAGATGCGAACACTGAGTCTCAGAACTATTACGGGCCAAGTGTCGCACTGTCACCTATGTGGTCATAGATTGTGCCTCTGCTTTGGACTTTATCCTCCAAACACTCAGACCTGCCTCCCCCACCCCCCACCCCTCATGCTTCAGTCCCAGCCTAGCAAATCTTCCTAATTATTCAGAATACTTCTAGGAAAGGATGTTTCCCTATCCTGCCAGATTCCCAGATTCCCAGCTGGGGACTAGAACTCTCCTGGAGTCCCAGCTGATGGAGGACTAGTCCTTAGTGATAGGATTCTTTAATGCCTGCCTGGATGTCCAACTATCACACACACACACACACACACACACACACACACCCCACAGACCATTTGCTTAGACTTCCACCGGCCCTCCGCATATGCTGGACCTTCCTCTCTCTCCTGTACCCCTGGTGTTAGCCCCTGCAGGTGCATCAACCTCCTAATGTGGCAAGAAGGTGAGACCATGATGGGAGCCGTCATTTGGTGGGGATGACCACACCTAAGACATTTTACCTGAGAAATACAGAAATGACTTGGGCTCTTCTTCAGCCAAGTCACAAAGTCTTCTGACCAAAGAGTCACCAACACTGTTTGGAGCCGCAGTGTTCTCCCCTACAAACTCAGCATAATTCCGATACACCCCACCCCGCCTAATGACAGAGTTCTAAATACTTTACAGACCCTCGCATTTGGGTAACAATTTACAAAGACTTTTCAAACATCATCAGCAGAGTGATAGAGGCAGACATTCCCTCCTCAGTTGAAGGCTAGTCGCTAAGCTTGGTTTTTAAGACTGGATGTGACTCAATCTTTCTTCCCAGGGGGTTTCTGTGGGGAATTATGATCCCCATGTCAGCAACTTTCCCTCCTTGTTTCGGGTTGACTCTTTCCACAGAAGTGCGTTATCACCGCAACTCTTTCCATTGTATGTAATAGAAACACAACCTAAATTAGCTGAAGCAAAAAAAAAAAAAAAAAAAAAGTAATTCATCGCCACTGGAAACCAAGAAGGATACCAAAAAGTGCCTGTGAGCAGAGACCCACAAAAACAGAGCCTCAGAAATTCAACCTTAACCACAGTCTGTCTTCCTACTGCCTCAAATCCTGTGTCTTACTCTGCTTGTTTCTAGTTTCATTCTAAAAACAAACCAGAAAAAGCCCTCCATATTGTGAGGGAGATGGCCACAGACAGCCCCAAAGTCACATCCTCCCAGTGTACCAAATGCAGTGGATAGAGATGTTTCTTTTCCATTGTTTGGATACAAATCTCAAGGAAGAACTCTTCATTGGCTGTGCTTGGATGATGGCCCGTTCCAAAGAATACGATGATTGGTCAGGCCTGGGTCATATGACTGCCCTAGTTGCCAGGAGGGTCAGGAACTATGGCCAGAAGTAGGGAACGAAGTGCAAATGTTCAGCCAAAACACTGGAACTTGCTCCAAGAGGGGACGGGTACATAAGAACAGCGTGTGTTTGAGGGCGTGGCGGAACAGGAGTATTGGCTGGTGCAATCCTTCTGTTGAGAAAATTAAAAATGTGTTTTCAAAACCCCTAAGGTGTTTATACTTTGAGCCAATAAGCTGATTTCTATGGTTGCCTTTTTAGGAGGAAAAAAATGTCGAAAGATGCGTGTACAAGAATTCTCACTGCGGTATTCTTTTCAGTAGCAAGAAAGACGTAACCAAAATGCGTACATCAAATGCATTATGACGCATTAAATGGCATAGTATTAATTCCTTTTTTTATAAAGTTTTCTCTCTTCTTTAAAAAAAATGTTTATTTTGAGAGAGAGATTGCGAGCAGGGAAGGGACAGAGAGAGAGAGGGAAAGAGAATCTCAAGCAGGCTCTGTCCTTTCAGCGCAGGGCCCAGTGTGGGGCTCGATCCCATGACCCTGGGATCATGACCTGAGCCAAAAATAAGGGTCAGAAGCCCAACTGACTGAGCCACCCAGGTGCTCCCAGATTATTAATTATTAATGATCATGATAGGTATCTACACATTGACATGGAAAGAAGCTTTTGATATATTAGTAACTCTTAGGAATCAGGGTACAAAGAGTGTTGAGTCAAATCTTTGTTTTAAAAAAGAGCATGTCTGTTCTCATTACACAAAAAGCTTTTTGTAACCATATATGGTGACAGATGTTAACTAGACTTATTAGTGGTGATCTTTTTGCAACGTACGTAAATGTCGAATTATTTGTTATACACCTAAAACTAATATAATGTTACATATCGATGAACTCTCAATAAAAACAAAACAGTAGGAATCGTAATACAATTACATTTCTTTAAAAAGCATATTAACAATTGGAATGGGGTAAGAGTAATGTCTCTTAAGTGCAGGAAAGTTCTGTTTCTTGATACAGTTGCTAGTTATAAGGGTGGATTCTCCTTATGAAAATTCACTAAGCTGTCCATTTATGATTTGTGAACCTTACTTTATATATCTTATGCTTCAGTAAAAACAGTTTTTGCAAATGTGCGTATTTAATGAAGAACGTGGGGGCACCTGGGTGGCCCAGTCGGTTAAGCGTCCAACTTCGGCTCAGGTCCCGATCTCATAGCTCGTGAGTTCAAGCCCCGCATCAGGCCCTGTGCTGACAGATCGAAGTCTGAAGTCTGCTTCGGACTCAACGTCTCGCTTTCTCTCTGCCCTTCCCCTGCTCGCGCGCTCTCTCCCTCTGTCTCAAAAATAAATGCAATACATTTAAATTTAAAAAAATTAAATAACAATAAAGAATAAAATAGAGAGAAAGGCTTAAGGTGGTTATTTGTGGATGGTGTAATTAACAGCAATTTAAACTTAATTCTTTGCACAGGTCTTCGTTGTCTGTTTTTACAATAAACATGTATTACTTCTGTGGTCGCTACCCATTGGGGGTGGGAAAGTGAAGACTGAGTTAGATCAAAGAGCTAAAATTTCAGTAGGTGGTAGGACGGTTCAGTTTGTGCACGGCCTGAAGCTCTCAACTAGATGATGTATCAGTCAGGATGGGCTCAGGTATTGTAACAGACCCCCCAAAATAATAGCTCAAACACAATAGAAGTTTCTCCCTCATCGTCATCTAGGGAAGGTTCCTCATGTCGGCAGGTGCTGTACTCCACACAGACGTTCAGGGACCCAGGCTAATGGTGACTTTCTTCTTAAACACGACCTAGACCTCTCTGATCGTTTCCGTTCTTATCACGGGAGGTGAGAAGGAGCAGCGAGGCCTGGCCCTTGGAGATTTTGTGGGTCAATGCCGAAAGCGGCTCACATCACATCTGTTCATATTCCAGTGGAAAAGAGCTTAGCCAGGGTCCCACCCAGTCGCAAGGGAGACTTGGAACCACGGTCCCTGGATGGGCATCCATGTGCCCACGTGTGACTCCACTGCTGTGGAAGAAAATGGATTCTCGTGACACTTCACAGTTAATGCCACTTTGGGGAGGGGGCAGGGGGAGCAGAAAGAGCAGGTGACAAAGAGGAAGAGGACGTTGACTTGAGCAGACAATATAAAATCTACTCAAAGAGGGCCAGGTACATGGCATGTGGGCTTCAGTCCATTCCTGGCCATGGTGATGCTCAGAGTTCGCAGGTGGGAACGTCCTGGTTCCAGGGGAATTCTGCTTTGGCAAGAGCTTGAAAGAGGCTTTGGTTAGAATGCGAAAGAGAAGCAGGTCATCTCCCGGGCACATATTCTGCGGCAGTGAAACCGCGGCGAGGCCGCCCTTCCCCTTGGCCCGGCTTCCAGGCGGCGGGGGGGGGGGGGGGGGGGGGGGGGGGGGCCGGTGATGCCAGCCGGGGTGAAAAGGAGTAATGATAAAACCAAGGACTGGGTTTGATGTTTTAGAAGGCACCAGATTCTACCCATATAAATGGTGCCTGAAAGAGGCCTCCACACCGCCCTCCCTCTGCATCACTGAACGCTTCGGAAAGTACATTCCAGAAAGCCTGACTCTTTATCTACGGGGAGAAGAGCCAGTCTCAGCCCGGAGAAACTTTGGGCAGCGCCTACGGGCAACGTGCAGGCCTAAAGACGCACGAGAGAAGCATCTGATGAATATTATCCAGAATGTATTAGCTGATAACACAAGCACCCCAAAATCAATGAGGAAATTATCTCCTCCGCACAACTGGCACAAAAGAAGGACATTTTCCGTGTCCCTCCGGCACATCCCAGCTATTGTCAGCTCTGGCATGCGAGGTGATTAATGCGCGGGTGACCACGCGTCCAGTTTTCGATTCCTACGATTATGCACACGGACCATTTTTTTCCCCTCTATGGATCCTCGACACTTAACCTACTCAATGGTTTTTATTTGCATTGATCACATTTTATGGTATGATTAAATTTGTATGGAAGAGAACCAATTAGTTTTGTTTTACACTTATTGAATGCACTTTATAGTCAGACAAATTAACTCTCCACAGTTAGGTTGATTTATCCAGTGGCAGGAGGCTTGATGGGCCATGCAGGGTCTTGTCCCCCAGCTGGGGAGAGGGTGGGGTGGTAGATGGGGGGGTTGAGGGGGGTGCTGGTACCTCTTAGAAACGAGCTTAATGTTCCGACTCTGATGGTCCAGCCCGCCGCCGGGGAGTCTGGGTGGAACTTCTCTCGGGAGACTAAATACCGGGCTGTAGCTCCGTGTAGATTTCAAGAACCGATCAAGGCTTTGTCTGAAGGGGAAACATTTTCTCCTACAGAGTGAAAAGATCAGTGGGGTACAATTGGGTTCTAGCCCCACTCTTTGGGCTGCTGTGCGATTAGGCCAGTCTTTCACCTTCTTTCGGCCACAGTGAACAGACGATAAGAAAGAGGAGGAGGAGGGAGCCCATCTCCCCCACATAATTTGCTCGAGGACCAAACATGAGAGCACATATGGAAACAATTTACAAACTGACCGTACAGCATCATCTTTATGCAAATTGCCCGTCCAATAAACAATAAGAGCAGAGCAGCACTGTGAGCACGAGAGTAGTTTGGAATCAAAAGCCGGAAGCTTGAATCTCTGCTGCTTCCCCGCTGTGTGGCTTCATGGAAGTCACTTAACCTCTCTGAGCTGACATGGTCTCCTTTGTAAAGCAGAGGTAGTTATCACAGATTCAGTGGACGTTTCAGACAGTGGCGTTTTCCCGGCCATAATAAAATCACAGGACCTTTGTTTTCCATCCATTACCTCGTTTTATCTTTTCGTTTGTTCAGGCACCAGAACACAAGGCGGCAGACTGGGCGCTTTAAATACTAGCAATCTGTTTTCTCACAATCCTGGAGGCCAGAAGTCCAAGGTCAAGGCGTGGGCAGGTTTGCTTTGGTTTCTCCTGGGGCTTCTCTTCTAGGTTCTGGCTGTGTCCTCACGTGGTCCTCTGTGCACATGTGCTCTCTGGTTTCTCTCTGAGAACCCAAGTGTCCCCTTCTCATGAGGATAGTGGTCAGATTGGATCAGGGCCCACCCTCATGGCTCCGATTTCACTTAATTCACTCCTTTAAAGACCTCGCCAGAGATGGTCACATTCTGAGGTCCTCGGGGTTAAAGCTCCAACGTATGAATTCTGTGGGGACCCAGTTCAGCCCTTAACAGCACCTGACATTATGTTACACATCTTATCTGCACTCATAAACTTCATGAGAGACCTTGTCTCCGCCGCACAGGCCTAACGCTTAAAACAGTGCCTGGCCCATAATAGGTGCTCAATAAACGTTTGTTGAATGACTTAATGAACAGTGCTTAGCATAAAGGCAGTTCCAGCACATTCTAGTATCAGCATGAGGACACCCACCAATAATGGGGGCTGCAATAAATCATCTCTGAAGACGTTTTTGATCACTGCCACCACCCTCCTCCTGATTAGCTTCTGTTGCACTTGCCTTGTGACCCCGGAACTCAGAGAAAACCCTATGACATCCATATTTAATATTTTATTCCCAAACTCATGAAAACCTTGAGCTTTGGGGTAGGAAGGCAATTTACATATTAACAGATGCAATTTAAAAACCAGTGAGGGAGGGGCACCTGGGTGGCTCGGTCGGTTAAGCATCCGACTTCAGCTCTGGTCATGATCTCGCGGTTCGTGAGTTCGAGCCCCGCGTCGGGCTCTGTGCTGACAGCTCGGAGCCTGGAGCCCGTTTCGGATTCTGTGTCTCCCTCCTTCGCTGTCCCTCCCCTGCTCACACTCTGTCTCTCTCTCAAAAATAAATAAAAACATTTTAAAAACCAGTGAGGGAAACCCCCTTATAGCATTCCTTGATAATCTTTTCCATGACCAGTTCCAGCGACCAGAAGCCCTTTACTTCTGGACGAAGTCAGTTCTGTGATGAGAACGTGTTATACGGAGCACACAACAAAGCATAAACAAAGATGTTCTTTTTTAGAACTGGTTATGATAGTTAAGAATGAAAACAAATATCTCTAAGTAAGCCAACAGATGGCAAATTGGTTTATCCACGCAGTAGTGGGAGTTTCCAGTAATTCAAATAAATTCATTGGACCTACATGCAACCAAATGGAAGCCTCAAGAACACAGTATCGATATATACACTATGATACTGTATACACACATACATTAATTTATATGTATTTAATATACGTAAAAATTCACTTTACAATAATGTATATTGTGTTTAGAAAAGACGCAAAAGCTTGCATGGGACAGATACACAGTAACCTCAGAGCGGAGGTGGCCTCTGAGAAGGGCTGGAAGGAGGGGTGAAGGGGGAGCGTCTTTCACTCTGCAACGTTTACTTCTTTAACAGACAAGCCTGAAGCGAATGTGGCAAGATGCCCACGTCTTCGCACCTGAGTGGTAGGTGCATCGTATGATTTTTTTTCTGAGCTTTTCTGATATTTGAAACATGTCTTAATTTTTTTTTAATGTTCATTTATTTTTGAGAGAGAGAGAGACGAGACAGGGCTCAAGCAGGGAAGGGGCAGAGAGAGAGAGAGAGGGAGACAGAATCTGAAGCAGGCTCCAGGCTCTGAGCTGTCAGCACAGAGCCCAACGGGGGGCTCAGACGCATGAACCGTGAGATCATGACCTTAGCTGAACTCGCACATTTAACCAACTGAGCCGCCCAGGCGCCCCGGCCCCTTAATTTTTTTTTTAATATTTCAGTGAACAGGGGAAGGTTCATTTTTGACCAAAATAATATTAGACCCCACATCCAGCCGCGGGTCCTGGTTCCCCCAGGACCCCCAGGGCCACCCGGAATAAATGTTCTTCCTCTTCTACACCATATCCATTGTCTTCCTAGATAGGCCAGGTGACATCATCGCCAGCCTTATGGCCAATGCTTTGGCTGAACTGCATCTGGAATGCAGACTCCCGCCTCCGCCTTACTGACAGAGTCAATCCGTCCCTGCAGAGTGCGGGCCAAATGAATACTAATACTCTTCCCCTCTGAGCTCACTGTCTAGTGAGAGAAAAAGACCCACAACCAGGTAACCGCGGTGTGATGTGTTAACTGCACAGCTTGCACAAAGAGCTTGGAATTGGAGGAGTGAATGACTACCCTACCTTAGAGCAAATGGGCTGGAAGGCTGGAGAAGCTCGGCCGGGAAGAGGAGCCCCCAAGGGGCCAGGTCTGGAAAGGCACAGGCTCAGTCAGCTGGCCACATGCCCAGGAAGGGAGAAGATGTAATCCAGTAGTACTCCCAGGAAGAGGAGGAAATGGGTTCGGGAAATCTTTTTCCAGTCTCTGCCACAGGTACTGGATAGAAAGGGCCAGACAGGCAGGTGTTTTTAAAACCCACTGAGGGCAGCCGCAAGCACCCTGGATAGAGTCATCCGCACTCGGCTGGGGATTCCCAGCAGGTAAATTGGGCCTTTTCAGGGAGGAACGTTCAGAGGCAGGTGCACCGGAAATCGGAGATGCAGCCCCTGCCCCACGACAATCTCACCCGAGGAAAGTAACAGAGCCCCAGAGAAGTGGGGAGGGCAGACCGGGGTCCATACTGGGGCACGGAGGCCCAACCAGGGGGCTGGTACTGGAAGAAGAGGTACGGAGACGAGCCCACACGTGCCAGCTCCAAGCACAGCCGTGGTCAAACAGGCTAATATTCAGGGAGCTGGAAAAACAGATGATTTTTTTTAATGTTTATTTATTTTGAGAGACGGAAAGAGACAGCCAAGGAAGGGCAGAGAGAGGGAGAGAGGATCCCAGGCTACACGCTCTGTGCTGTCAGCACGGAGCCCTATGTGGGGCTCGATCTCACGAAATGGGAGAGGGTGATCTGAGCTGAAATCGAGAGCGGGACGCTTAACCGACCGGGCCACCCAGGCGGCTTTGGAAAAACAGATCCTTTTGCTTTTAAGCAAAAACAGGTGAAGGATCTAAGGATCTAAGGACAGAAAGTACGTAGTACTCTATCCACAGGGTAAATGTTTTCATACGGAAAACTGCACTCACAGGGGCTGAACCCTTGATGCCCAGGAGGCATTGCCTGCCTGTCAGTAAGAATTTGCATTTAATTGAGCACTTACTACACGTTCCAGATATGGATCTAGGCTCTTACATGCATTATCTCATTTAATCTCCGTATCTCCAGAAACCAGACCCTATGACAAATGCCATTAAAAGTGGCCAAGTCACCCGCCCAAAGTCACAGATCTGGTATTTGGCCGTCAAACCTGGAGTCTGACTTCGTAACAACAGGCGCCCTCGCCTTACCCAAGGAAGTCACTGGGAGCCACGCATGCTTCGCTCTCTTGTCGGAACGGCTGCGTGTTGACTTTGGCGTTCACCCTCTCAGATTCTGTTACTGTTTCGGCGTGGTTGCACGTGCTAATGACCTGCTCATAGCTCACTTCACCCATCCACACGACAATCCCAAGGGGGTGACTGTGACAATGCTCCTTCTCTTGGCCACGATGAAAATAAAGCCCAGAGACAGTGATGACGCACCCAAGTTACCCAGCGAATTGGGGACACAGTTTGAACGCGGGTCCCTTGCTTCCTACGACGGCAGACTTTTGGTCACAACTGGGGGTCAAATACTGTGCTACCCACCCTACTGGTGGGGCCTGAGCTCACTGAGGGGGGAATAGGGATGGAACACTGTAATCACGTCATTTTTAAATTTATTTTATTTTATTTTTTTTAATGTTTATTTACTTTTGAGAGAGAGAGAGCGTGAGCAGGGGAGGGGCAGAGAGAGAGGGGGACACAGAATCCGAAGCAGGCTCCAGACTCTGAGCTGTCAGCACAGAGCCCGACACGGGGCTCGAACCCATGAACCGTGAGATCACGACCTGAGCCGGATTCGACGCTCAACCGACGGAGCCCCCCAGGCGCCCCGTAATGACATCATTTTAAGATAAAAGTTCCCATCTTTCTTCCCCAGAAATCCAAGCTATGGTCCAGGAACTGATCTCCAAAGAAAACCATCTGCCTGGAGCTAAATAAGAAGTTTCTTACGTGCTGTTGCCAAAGCCTTTCTCAGGCTCTGGGGGAATAACGACTTTGATATGTTAATCAACGTGTACCTTTTTCTTTCCATTCCTAGAAATGCCTGTTGCCCTGTGACGTTTCCTTCATTCACAGAACATCTAAGGTGGCTAATACCCGGCTTCAGAGGACGGATGTCTCAGCTCTGACAACTCGGAACACAAAGACCAGGAGAGTCGAAAGACCCTAGGTGAATGTACAGTAAGGGAAGCAGCTCAGAAACATAAAAAGACTCCCAGACTAAATAAACACTTGCGAGGCTTGGGGGAAGGAGGAGAATGCCAGGGTAGGAGACTTTGACTTTGGAGAGTGAATGAGAAGGAACCATGTGTTCTCTTCCCAAGGCCAAGTTCAGAGTGATGGGGCAGAGAAGTGCAGAACCCCAAGATACCTGTGGGGACCCTCAAGAAGAGAGGACCTGTTGCTCTCCCTCCCAGGGTGAAAGTCCCAGAATAAGGCAGGACCCTGGAGGTCCCTGCACCAAGCCGGAGGGGGAGCAGGAAATCGATCTGTGTGCAATCTGTGACAGAAGGCCTGAGACCCTGCACGGGGTGAGAGCCACAGAATGTCCCCACGCGGAGGGGTGTTAGAAGAACCAGAGTCTCGGAGTCTCGGAGCCGGGCACAGAGGAGGACACAGTGGGGACCTGTAAGGACGGAACAAGACAGGATGGGACCATGCGCCGCACGGAGGCAGCGAACGGAGACGGGGCAATGCCGAGGACGAAGCTCCCTCCCCCGCACCCACCTCCCACTAACCGCACCCCCCCCCGAGGTCCTGGCACCTCCAAACTCAGACGAGCCCCTGGGGGGTGAGAGAACATCCCCCTGAGGATGCTCAGCTCCTACCCGCTGAGCCAAGCTCGGTAACGTCATTGCTCGAAGTCTATTTCTGACGTTGCCGAAATTGTGAGAGGAGATTTGTACCCCACTCCATAACCGGGACCTCCCTTTTGGCTCCCTGAACCCCCAGGGCCCAGCTCCCACGTCCCGCAGCCGAGCCAGCCTGGGCTGAGCAGAGACACGGTTTCTGGGGAAATTGACAGGGCAGCAACCCTCTCGCGCCTCGGGCTGCCGGGCCATTTGTCCGCTGGTGACCATAACAAATGAGCTGGCAGTGGAGGGAGGGGGCCCTGGAGGGGCCTGGCAGAGGGGCTTCTGGGAAACAGGTGCCCCTGGCCCCCCTGGGCCTGCTGTGTCAGAGATGGAGACAGCGCATGTCAGTCCTGAGGGGTCACTGCTGTCCCTGGCTGGGTCCCTGGGATCCCGTCTCTTTCATAGTCCCCAAGCCCTAGCCCTGACCCGGGAAAACTTCCCATACCTCCAAGGGTCCCCCTCACTCCTCCCCTCCTGCTACTTCCCAGGACAAGCCCAGCAGCCCCTTCCCTAATTTTAGGTCCTACTAGTGACCCTTGGGGATGGACAGACAGGCATCACTGCAGTCACAGTGGAGGAAAGTAAGAGTCATAATCATTGTTATAATGATGATGAACATTTTTGGGGCTTGAGGCATGCCAGGCCACATGCTAAGTGCTTTACCACGTGATTTTCTTTGACCCTCGCTGCAGCCCTCGGAGGTAGACGGTCTCATCGGCCACATGTTATAGATGGAGAGGCAGGGGCTCTGAGAGGCGGGATCCCGTGGCTCGTCTGGGATAAAAAGATTATTAGTGGGACCCAGGCTTTTTCTGACTCCGAAGCCCATGCCTTGCCCACTAGGAAGGCTGCAAGGGCAGGTATACAGGATCATATCAGAGACGCAGTCACCCGGCCGTGACAAGCAGCACGATTCTGCGTCCCACCCATAGAGAAGCTGTCTCTTTCCTGGTGGGGCCGGGCGACGGGGTGGAATAAAGCTGGTCTGGAGACTGTAATCGGCACCTATGGCTGAAAGGATCTGGGCACGCTCCAGACCGGCAGACCGTTCTTCTCTGCCTGTGTGTTCCCGCTGCCAAAATGTCCCGCCATCCATCAGGCTGCCTCATCACAGCAGCTGGAAGACTCTGCAGGCGTTTGCCCAGATCGGGGGTTAAGGCGGCTGCCTCACCGCCCGCCTGTCTGGTGCTCAAAGAATCACAGGGAAGAATTTGCTCCGTCTTCCTGAATACTTTTCATGAAAGAGACTTACGTCAGAGCCAGACAATGAGGCACTGACCCTTAGCATCCAGGCAGCATTTCCATGAGCTAGGACTTGAAGATGTTAGATGACTGTTCTATAGGAAAACAGCCGGGCAGGTGGGGAGGTCAGCCTCCAATACAATGAACCCGGTTGTAGAACTCTTGGTGCCCTCAGCACCGTTTTGGTGTCGGTGAGATGATTAAAACCTTGAGACATCACGGATTTCCGCTCTTTCGGTTGTGAGTTGTAGACATCCAACTCAAGCAGGCCAAAACAAACAAAGGAAACTAGAGGGAGGGGAAGCAAGGGAGGAGAAGGGGGACTTAGTAGCCCGTATAACTGAAAGTTTCATGCAAGTTTCAGGTGCGGCTGGATCCAATGAGCTTTACCAATGGCTCAAACTCACTGGTGCAATTTGGAACTCCGGGCCTCGGGTTCAGTTCTAGAGCCCGTTTGCTCAACAAAAGACAGAGAGTGAGTGAGAAGAGCTGGATTCTTCTGGTGAAGCAAGGGGAGGAGACACCCTCTGGGTAGGCACCCCACCAAGGAAAGCAAATCAGAGAACCAGAAGTGACTGAGTTTCTCTCTAAGCCAGGAGCCGGGTGACGTGCTAAGCCACGAAGCTCTGCGGTATCCCCGTGAACTAGCTTTCATCTTCCCAATATTTCTGTTGTTCTTGAGGAAACCATGACTCCAAGAGGGAGGATAGTGTGACCTTTGTGACATGAGCTCGTGTGGCTGATTCCAACAGCACTGCTCCGTCTTGCCTGGTGTGTTCCGGGCCAGAAAGATAATGGAGAATAGAATTTAGAAAGGGTCCCAGCTCCAGAAGAAACACTATTTGGTTGGGTCCCTGTGCACAGATTACTGTTCCTCTCCGAGCTTCAGTTTCCGCAGCTGTGAAATGACCACACTGTCCTAAATCGGTGATGTGAATAAGCAGCAGAGGGATCGAAGGGTGATGCCCTTTTCAGAAAGCCTACAGGATATCCTCTCTTTCAGTCAACATGACCAACCCCAGAAGTTACAGGGAGCTTCCTCTGGATCCCAAGGCCATGACTGTCCAAAAATGACCTTGGACACTCAGTTTAACCCTCAAAATGTTGATAACCCAGTGTGGGCTCGGTGCTTTGGGGACATTCTCCCCTTTAATCTTTTCCTTTGTCTAGTTACGTAACACTGCAAATGTACAGAAAAGAAGGTGTCAGACACGTACGTGATCTTTTCCAAGACCAAGCAGATGTTAGTTAACGTTTCACCGTCTTGCTTTAAAACTCTTTTTAAAGAAACAAAATATCAGAGACGCTGGTAAACACGTTCTCAATAGCCGGTATTTTTTTCTGTGTTTCCATCCTTCTCCAGAAGGGGGTCGGGTTCACCATTGGGTTGGTATGAATTAAAGTACAGCTATGTTTACATTCATTCCGTTTTCATATATATGCATAAGCCATATTTATTATACATGTGTGTTTGTGTGTGCATATGTATGTGTGTATATATATATATATATATATATATATTAATGTTTGTGTGTTTTAAATTTTGCATTTTAAAACTTGTTCTATCCTCAAACTTAGTTTTCTTAATTTATCTCTAGTGATACCTATGGATCTGATTCATTCATTTAAACTGTAATATCATATCCTGTTGCAAATAAACTATAATTTATTTGCCATTCCCCAGCTGAGAGAATATTGGTTGTTTTTACATTCTTGCGATGACAAACTACCATAATAAGCATCGTTGTATAGTTCTCCTTGGGCACATACAGGAGAGTTTCTCCAGCACAAACACCCAGAAACAGAACTGGTAGGTAATCAGCACGGGTATCTCCAGCTTTATTGGGTAATACCAAATTGCTGTCCAAAGGGGCTTTACCAATTTATGTTCCCGCCATAAACATGAATTTCCGCTACTCCATATCCTTACCAACACCTGTGTTACCAAATTTATGGGTTGTGTCAGTCTGACAAGTCACACTGGTATTTCACGGTTACATTTTGAATAGAGCCAACAGTGACTTCGAGAATATTTTTACAGTCCACTGCGTTTCAGGTTTTCTTTTCCTTCAGGTTCTTTTTGCACATACTTTATCATTATTGGGTCCTTTGTTTCCTAATGATTTCTGAGGATTCTTAATACATCCGACATACTAATCCCTACCTTCCCTCAGACTATCTGTTCCCAAGGTTTAATACATATTTTGTCATACGGAAGCTTTAATTTAACGTGGTAGTGTCTATCAATATTCTCCTTTGTGGCTTAAGCTTTTCCTGTTCTTTTTGAGAAATCTTTCCCACTGAATCTCATAGGAAGATTCTCCCAGCCTTTGTTCTAAAGGTTTTATTTACATTACTGCTTTTCACATATATAATTTGAACACATCCGGAATTTTTTCCCATAAAGGTAGGCATCTAGTTTGAATCCGTTTCCATATAGGATAGCAAATCACTTACGTACTAGTGGTTAACTAATTTATCGTGTCATATACCAACCTCCGTACTTAGCGGAAGGTCTGGCGTCCAGATGGGTTTGTAACACTGTCCCAACTACTGGGTTCATTCCCACGCCCAGACCGCCTATGCTGTGGTTTTCACTGCGTGGCTTTCCCAGTTATTAGGTTACTGGGTCTCAGCTCCAAACTCCCACACCCAGCTTTGTGATGCGGGGGCTGGAACTCTGCGACCCCCCGTTCTGCTTTGCCGTTGTCAAGAGTGGGCTCTCAAACCGAGGGGGTGGGAGGGGAACGAGAGGCTGGCTCCTCCTGTCTGCTTGTGGTCCCTGTGATCGTCACATACCCTCACTTCCTCGGCCCAAGAGCAGGGTTCTTTCCTGTAGCGGCTGCTTATCCGCTGGCAGTGCCCCCCCCCGCCCACCCCGCGCTTGAGAAGCAGCCTTGCCGCACCCCCTCCGGGACACCAGCACGAGCCAGCTGTGCTCCCTCCTCAGAACTCAGAGCCAGCCATGTGGGGTTCACCCCGCAGCATCGACTTTTCAATAATTCCATCCACTTCCCTTTGTCCCTTAGTCCCCGCGTTAGTCGTCAGCTCCTGTAGCTGCCTCCGTGACAGCTTTGTGTTTTTTATTTACCTAATCAATTTCCTACCCAGTTGACAGTTCTTTACATTAAACTCTTTCTGTTAAAGCAACTGGTGTGGCATCTGCCTCTTGACGGGACCCTTGCTGATACAGCAACTTTATGGTAAATCTTGATGCCGAAGAAGGAGATGTTCTTCTTTCCTTCCTCAAAATTTTCTTGGATGATCTTGGCCCTTATGCTTCCACATGGGTTTTATAAACCTTACTGTGGAACTGCACCAAAATAATAATATTAATATGAAGCATTTGAATATTTGCATAGCAATGACATAAATTTACAGCTAAACCTGGTCAGAACTGACATCTTAACTGAGATTTTCTGATCCGTGAACACACGACGATTTCCCCATTTCTTTAGGTCTTCTCATGTGTTTTTCAGGAAGACACTATACGTGAAATTTATATACACCCTCTGCTAGCTATATTTCTAATTAATTTAGAGGTTTTGTTGTTATGGTACATTGAATCTTTGAAATTGCTGTTTTTAATTGTTTCTGGCTGGTGTTTAAGAAAGCAATTGATTTTTTTCTGTGTATTGATCTTGTATCAGCAACTTGATGAACTCTTGTATTTGTTATTAATATGACTGTATATTCTGTAGAATGTTTCCGCGTAACCATATCAACTGTGAATACTGACAGGCCTTTTTTTCTTTCCTTACCATTGTTACAGCTTTTATTTCTTTGCGTGCCTGTATGCGGGTCTGTGTGTGTCTTATCACACCCCATCCTGCCTCCAGTTCAACACTGAATAGAAGCACTTCCTTTTCTGGCCAAGATAAAGTTGCAGGAACTAGACTTACCTTCTTACCTGAAACATCTGAAAGAGTTACTTAAAAAACCATGAAACAACGGTTCTCAAGATATTGGGTATTAGGCAGAGACAGTCAGTGAATTCTGAAAACCGGGGGGGGGGGGGGGGGGGGGGAAATGAGGTGAGCTCTGGTACTGCCCCAGATTCCTACCCAGAGAAAGTTTCCAGCCCAAGGAGGGTGAACCCAGGCAGAGGGAGGTCCACCCGAGGTAAGGAGACAGGTCTGAGGTTCCAGACAGGCCAAGATGGCTAGAGTTCACAAGACAAAATACCAGGGAGGAAAAAGTTATTCAGAGAGAGAGCTCTTCAGGGATCTGCAGAAGGTCCCCGTTGAGTCCTCAGCTAAACACTGATCAACTCGAGAATGGGATCTTGCCATTTGCAACGACATGGACCGATCTAGACAGTATAATGCTAAGTGAAATAAGATAACCGGAGGAAGACAAATACCATAAGATTTCGCTCATATGTGGAATTTAAGAAACAAAACTAATGAACAAAGGGGAAAGAAGGAGAGAGACAAACCAGGAAATAGACCTTAAGTATAGAGAACACACTGGTGGTTATGAGAGGGCAGGTTGGTGGGGGGGATGGCGGAAATAAATGAAGGGGGTGAAGGAGGGCACCTGATGAGCTTTGGGTGATGTATGGAAGTGTCGAGTCACTATATTGTACACCTGAAACTAAGATAACATTGTATACTAACTATACTGGAATTTTCAAAAATGTGAGAAATCTCTCCGAGGTTAAGTAAAGAACCGCCATAAAGCCTGAAAGTGTATAAGACTCAGGAATCACACAAGGCCAGGGAATCATGTCTGTCCCCACCAGTCACAGTGGAAAACCTCATAATTCACAGTACACTGGGTTGAACACTAGAAGGGTTTTGGCTCAGCCGCAGAGTAAAGGCAGCCCTCGACGAAATGCTGTTCTGATCCCGCTTCACAAAGCTTAAAGACAAGGCCCCAAGGGATCCAACGTGGTTCAATAATCTAATCGCAGGGAAGAGCACAGGTTAAGAGGAGTCATAAGAATATAAAATATCCAACACACAGCAAAGTGGAATTCAGAATCAAATTTGGCATTCAATCAAAAATTACCAAGCATACAAATATCCAAGAAAATAGAATCTATTAATCAAAAGCGAGGCAGAATTGGCACGGTTGATAGAATTAGTAAGTGGAAGTTGGAGAGACCATCCAAGATGTTAGACACAAGAAACAAATAAAAACATCAGATCAACTTCTGGAGATGAGAACTAAAATGTCTGAGGTGAAAAATACACTTTTTTCCCCTTCCTTTAGGGCCATCTGTTTTTTTCTGAAATTCCACACACGAGTGAAATCATGTGATATTTCTCTTTCTCTGACTGACTTACTTTGCTTAGAGAAATAAACTTTAGCTCCATCCACGTCATTGCAAATGGCAATACTTCACTGTTTTGCTGGTCATAGGTATTAAGGAGGGCACTTGTGATGAGCACTGGGTGTTACATGTAAGTGATGAATCACTAAATCCCACACGTGAAATCAATTTTACCACGTATGTTAACTAACTAGAATTTAAATAAAAACCTGAAAGCAAAACAAAACAAAATGCACTTGATGGGGTGGGTTAAAGATCAGTGGAACTGAAGATACGTCAACAGAACTATCCAAAATGAGACACAAAATCCAGAAGAATGAACAGACCATCAGGGGGCGACGGGACAATTAGAAGTTCTCTAGCAAATATGAAATTGGAAAAGCTGAAGGGGAAGAATGGAAAATAAAAAAAGGTTTGAACAAACAATGGCTGAAATTTAAGTGGATACAAAATATCTGAGTAGAAACCCCACCGAAGAAAACAGATAGGCCAATGGCCAATCAACACGTGAAAAGGTGCTCGACGTCGTTAACAATCAAGGAAATAAAATTCAGACCACACTGAGATACTATTTCACACCCACTAGGATGGAAATCATAACAAATGGAGATAACAACAAGAATTGGCAAGGATGTGAAAACAGTGATAGTGGCAAAGTACAACGATGTGGCCGCTTTCGAAGAAAGCCTGGCAGGTCCTCAAAGATTTAAAAACGAATTTAACATGAGACGCCACAATCCCACTCCTAGGCATCTACCCAAGAGAAAGAAAAGAGGTAGCTGGATAAAAACTTGCACACAAATGCTCGTCGTGACGTTATTCAGAATAGCCGAAAACTGATGAATGGACACCACTCAGAAAGAAAAAGGAATGAGCAGCAACATGAATGAACCTCAAAGATATTATACTGAGCGAAGAAAGCCAGACGCCAACACCACATATTGTAGGACTTCTTTTACATGAAATTTCCAAAAAAAAAAAAAAAAAAAAAAAAAAGGGCAAGTCCATAAAGGCAAGTCAGAAAGTAGATTAGCAGCTGGTTGGGGCTAGAGGTGGGAACAGGAAGTGCCTGCAAATAGACATAAAGGAATCTTCATTCGTGATGAAATATTCTAAAATCGGATGGTGGTGATTATTGCACAGCTGTGTGAATTTTCTTAAAATGTTCAATTCTTTACTCAGGATTTATGATATATAAATCATACCTTAATAAAGCTGTTTTAAAAGGAAACCTTTATTACTTTTTAAAATGTACACCCAGGGGCGCCTGGGTGGCGCAGTCGGTTAAGCGTCCGACTTCAGCCAGGTCACGATCTCGCGGTCCGTGAGTTCGAGCCCCGCGTCAGGCTCTGGGCTGATGGCTCGGAGCCCGGAGCCTGTTTCCGATTCTGTGTCTCCCTCTCTCTCTGTCCCTCCCCCGTTCATGCTCTGTCTCTCTCTGTCCCAAAAATAAATAAACGTTGAAAAAAAATAATAATTAAAAAAAAATAATAATAAATAAAAATAAAATGTACACCCAAGTTAGCACATAAAACAGAAACTATTTTTTTAAGTTTATTTATTTGGGGGGGGGGGGGAGAGAGAGAGGGAGAGAGAGAGAGAATTCCAAACAGGCTCTGCACTGTCAGCACGGAGCCCAACACGGGGCTCAAACTCACGAGCCATGAGATCATGACCTGAGCCGAAACCAAGAGCTGGTCGCTTAACCAATGGAGACACCCAGGCACCCCCAAAAGAAACTTGCATCCAGAATACACAATAAGAAAACCAAAAAATGGAATATTACTCAGCCATAAAAAATGAGAGCTTGCCATTTGAGGCGTGGATGGACCTGAGGCTGTTATGCTAAGTGACACGAGTCAGACAGAGAAAGACACAAGCCATATTGGTTCCCTTACGTGGAATCTAGAAAACAAAACAAACAAGTGAGAAGGTAGACACAGACCCATGAACACAGAAAACTGGTGGTTGCCAGAGAGGAGAGGGTGGAGGATGAGAAAAATGGGTGACGGGGAGTGCGAGGTACAGGCTTCCGGTTATGGAATGAAGAAGTCACAGAGGCGAGAGGTGCAGCACAGGGACTATAGTTCATGGTATTGTAATAGCGTTCACGGTGACAGGTGGTTGCTCCCTTGTGCTGAGCACAGCACGAGGTACAGGGTTGTGGAATCACTATCTTGCACACCAGAAAATTATGTTACATTGTGCATCAACTAAACTTCAATCATCAGAAACAAACAGCCTGGGTGGCTCGGTTGGTTAAGTGTCTGACTCCTGATTTTGGCTCAGGTCATGATCCCACCATTCATGGGATTGAGCCCCACATTGCGCTCTGTGCTGATAGCAAAAGTCTGCTTGGTATTCTGTCTTTCTCTCTCTCTCTCTCTCTCTCTCTCTCTCTCTCTCTCTCTCTTTCTCTCTCTCTCCCCGTCCCGCCTTGCTCATGCTTTCTCTCTCTCTCTCAAAATAAATAAACTTAAAAAAAATAGTAATAATATCAGATCAAGTATTTGAGCAGATACCTTACCAAAAAAGATACACTGGGGCGCCTGGGTGGCTCAGTGGGTTGAGCGTCTGACTTCATCTCAGGTCATGATCTCGCGGTCTGTGAGTTCGAACCCCATGTCGGGCTCTGTGCTGACAGCTCGGAGCCGGGAACCTGCGTCAGATTCTGTGTCTCCCTCTCTCTCTGCCCCTCCTCTGCTCATGCTCTATCTCTCTCTGTCTCTCAAAAATAAATAAACAAAAAAGATTTTAAAAAAATACATGGAGGCAAATAAATGCATGGGAAGATATTCAACATCGTCAGTGATTGGGAAATACAAAATAAAACCCCAGTGAGATACCAATATACACCTATCAGGGTGTCCAAAATTTTCGAAACCAATTACACCAAGTGTTGGCAAGGATGTGATACACCTGGAAATCTCATGTACTGCTGGGGATGTGGGAGTGTGAAAGGGTTACAAGCACTTTGGAAAACAGTTTGGGCATCCTAAAGAGTTAAAAGACACCTAACCTAGGATTCTGTCACTCCACTCCCAGGGATTTCAGCGAGAGAAATGAAAGCAATAGGTCTCTACAAGGACATGTGCACAAGTGTCCACAGTGGCTTTAGCTGAAATGGTCAGAAACTGGAAATAGCGCAAATGTTTGTCAACAGACGCAAAGATCAGCCAGCAGATTGTGGTACGTCCATACAGTGGAAGGCTTAGCAAGCAGGAGGAGTGGCGTTACTGACACGTGATACGAGATGGGAACATCGTAAGGTGGTTATCTGAGTAAACGAAGCAAATGCAAAACACACGTATTGTATTATGTTACTAGTATTCAATTCTCAAAAGGGGGTCACAAATCCATAGCAACAGAAGCAGATGGGTGGTCACCGGCGGGTGGCAGACCCTGGCAGGCGAGAAGGGGTGAGGAGAGAGAATACCAAGGAGCAGGAGGAAGCCTCTGGCGGCGGGGGTGGGGTGGGGGGGGCCACAATGGACACGTTCACTATCTTGAGTCTGATGGTAGTTTCACGGATGCGAGCATGTGCCAAAACTTATCAAATGTACACATTAAATATGTGCAATTCACTATCGATTATGCTTCAACAAAGCTGGGTGTTGTTTGTTTTCGAGGGAGCGCGCGTGCAAGCAGGGGAGAGGGGAAGAGGGAGAGAGAGAGAGAGGGAGAGAAGAGAATCCCAAGCAGGTTCCACGCTCAGCACAGAGCCCAGTGCTCCTAAGCTGATGCTCCTGGATGTTCTGGATGCAAACTATCACATCTTATACGCTTCTTTAAAAAGAAAAACATTTTGTTGAGGTATGATTGCTGTGTGAAAGTTGTATATATTTAAGACACGTGACCGGTGAGTTTTAGGGTAAGTATACACCTGTGAAATCACCACCACCTGGCTAACAGTACCGTATTGTGTACTTAAAATTTGCTAAGAGAGTAGATCTTGTGTTAGGTGTTCCTACCACCAAGTAATAAATAATAACAATAAAGAGGGCAGGAGGAAACTTTGGGAGGTGACGGATACGTCATGCTCTTCTGGTTACAACTCTTTCCGTTCCTCTTTTCCCCTCTTTGGGTATTTTAAGTACTTTAGGTGACTCCTTTCTCTCAGTGCAGCCAGGGGATTTCCTGTGTTTAACCTTGAAACCAAAGACCTTTTTAACCACTATTGAAAGAAATGTCAGGAAGAAGAAGGAAATGTTTCTTCAATCCCCAAAGAGCTGCCGTAAAACACACACACACACACACACACACACACACACACACACACAGGTGGTATTCCTGCATCATAAAGTTCCTTTCGAAAGGGAGATGGTGAGAATATTAACCAATTCATCAGTCTTACTCTCCTATTGAGTGTGGAGAACAGTGCACAAATAAATAATCCCGTTCTGTTTCCTGTTACTATAAAACCATACGTGGGAATAGTCACACAAAGGAATGTATTAAGTCACCCAGTCATCAGATATGGCTGCCATGCTGTGAAATATCACCCATAACCTTAAAATGTCTCCAGCTCTAAGCAACTGTTCCTGCTTTATAATCCATTGCCCTGCAAGTAGGATTTAAATCGACATCTCTACAGCGAGGTGCAAATCTTAGGGAAGTTTCCATGTGAAGCAACAGAAGGGCTTTGGAATTTCCTGCTTCATGCATAGGGTCTATATTTATATAGATTTATATCATAAGTACCATGACTTACAGGTTGGTTTCTCCATTCAACCTAAGGATTTGACGGTCTTTTCTCTTGAGAGTAACAGCACATACTCATCAAGTTAAGGGGTTTTCTTTTGTTCTCACTTACTGGAAAGCTTTTTTTTCTCAGCCAAGAGTATTTCCTGAATTTTATTAAATACATTTTGCTGAATCTGTTGCAAGGTTCATATGGTTTTCTCTGGACTATAGTAACTAGAGTTTTCATTAGTAAACTATTTTTATGTGGCTGAAAAGAAAAAAATCCCTGCTTGGCCATGATGTATTTTTAAAACAAGTTGCTATGTTTAAAATTTTTTTTTAATTTTTTTTAATGTTTATTTTTGAGAGAGAGACAGAACACAAGCAGCAGAGAGGCAGAGAGAGGAAGACACAGAATATAAGCTGTCAGCACAGAACCCGATGCAGGGCTCGAACCCACGAGCTGTGAGATCATGACCTGAGCGGAAGTCAGATGCTTAACTGACTGAGCCACCCAGGAGCCCTACAAGTTGCTATGTTTTATTTGCTGATTATTTCACTTAAGATTTTTGTCCCTAGGTATAATTCGAATATGACTACCCTGTATATTTTACTATACTGTCCTTATATGATTCTCATTTCTAGCAGAACCTTCTACGAGCCTCATAAAAGGGATTGGAGAGCTGTCCGCTTCCTTTCCTGTCCTTGCATTAAATAGAAATTGTTTATTCCTTAAATATTGGGTAAAACACGCTCAGGTTTTGAAACCTTCTTTTCTAAGTAATGGATTTAAGACCTAATTTTCTCCCTGCTTAGCTGTATCTCATGAGTTTTGATGTAAAAGGTTTATTTGTCATTCAGCTATGCATATTTCCATTGTGATGTTTTCTTTGATACATGAATTATCTACACTTACATTGTTAAATCCTAAAACACATAAATTTTTCTACATTTCTAACGTTATGGTATTGTGGTTACAGGATGTAGTGTTTGTTGGCATTTATTTAGATTTGCCGTGTGGCTGAATCATAGCTTTTAGAAACATTCAATTATTTTGGAAAAGAATTTTTGTGTTCTCTAAATATCACCTGCAAAGTTCTATACAAGTCCATTAGCTGAAAACTTTAGTGTCGTTATGTGAATCTTCCATAACCTTCTAATTTTTGTCTGTTTCACCTATCAGTCACTTGGGAAAGTCTGTTCGACTCTCCGTTCCGATTCTGGATGTGTATACTTACTTATCCTGATAAATTTGTCAATACCTTCTTTATACGTTCTGAATCTAAGCTATATAAGCCCTGGAATGTTATATCTTCCTGATAAATCACTCCTAGTTTTGTTCTGTATCAACCCTTTTTATCATCCGTAATACATTTCTCTTTTGTTAATAACAAATTTCTCTTTAAAAATATTGTTTTATGTTAGTACGAAAATTTTTTAATTAGCATGTAATTTTAAACTGGTGTCACCGGGGCACCTGGGTGGCTCAGTCGGTTAAGCGTCCGACTTCAGCTCAGGTCACGATCTCACGGTCTGTGAGTTCGAGTCCCGCGTCGGGCTCTGGGCTGATGGCTCAGAGCCTGGAGCCTGCTTCTGATTCTGTGTCTCCCTCTCTCTCTGCCCCTCCCCTGTTCATGCTCTGTCTCTCTCTATCTCAAAAATAAATAAACGTTAAAAAAAATAATAATAAAAAATAAATAAATAAATAAATAAACTGGTGTCACCAAGGGAACGGTAAGCAAACTATATAGCCTGAGGAACCAGTCCCACCACTGCTGACTTTTGTAAATAAAGTTTTTTTTTTTTTTAATTTTTTTTTTCAATGTTTTTTATTTATTTTTTGGGACAGAGAGAGACAGAGCATGAACGGGGGAGGGGCAGAGAGAGAGGGAGACACAGAATGGGAAACAGGCTCCAGGCTCCAAGCCATCAGCCCAGAGCCCGACGCGGGGCTCGAACTCACGGACCGCGAGATCGTGACCTGGCTGAAGTCGGACGCTTAACCGACTGCGCCACCCAGGCGCCCCTGTAAATAAAGTTTTATTGGAACACGGACACACTCATTCATTTCCATCTGGTCAATGGCTACTTTTCATGCAACAACAGCAGAGCTGAGCGGTTGCAACAGGGACTTACGGCCAGCAAAGCCCTAAAATATTTATCACGTGGCTCCTTACAGAGAAAGTTTCTTGACCCCTGTGATACAACATTGACTAGATCCAAATGAATGGAACATACGTGTGAGACAGGAAGTAATGCCGTGGGCCGCTGTGTACCCAACACCTAGTTTAAGAAGTAGAACATGGCCAGCATCTTTGTGGCTATCCCAAGGTCCCTCCCTGATCTCAGCTGGGTCCTTCTCCCTCAGATTCAGCCCCCTCCTGCATCTCATGTGTGCTTCACGATTGTTTTTCTTTGTAAGTTTACCATATTTGTATCCATAAACCACATACCATTTACTTTTTCATGGGCTTCGAGCTCTAAGTAGGTAGAATTATGGTGTATGATTCATCGACAATTTGCTTTGCTCACTCGACGTTTTCGAGATTCGTCCTTGTTGCATGTAGCTCTGGCTCACGTTCACTGCTGTTCAGAATCGCAATGTACCAGGGTATGTATTTTTCCATTCCAAAGCTGATTCGTATTTCTAGTACTTTGCTACTATGAAAAAAATTGTTGTTGTATACATTCCTATGTGTGTCTCCTGCCCCCCACGGGCAAGCATTTCTCTGGGACGTGTACAAAGAGCATTGAGAAATTGTCTGGCCGTAGATAGGATTATCTTCACCTTTATAAAGTAGAAAAAGCCAAAATGGTCTCTGAAGTGGTTACACATTTTATTCTCCCACCGGAAAAGTACAAATTGGCCATCAGGCCACAGCCTCACCGACGATTTTCGTTTTTTGGTTGACTAGGCGTTCTGATGTGTCTTACGGTTGTTTTCATTTTCATTCCCAGAATATTAATGGAGTTGAGCGTCTTCTCACGGGTGTAAGGACATTTATTCTCCACTTCTGTGATAGCTTTTACAAGTTGCTTGTCCATCTCTCCATTTGATTGTTCTTCTCATTCATATTGACTTGTAGACACTACTTCCCTTGGTACGAAGCATTTACCGGTGTTGCTGCTGTAAACACCCTTTCCCACACCGTGGCTTATACTCCGACTCTGTTTTTCTGGTTGTTGTTTTTTAACAGGGGCTTTTTTATGTAGCCAAATTGATTCCTCTTTCCCTTCATGATTTATACTTGCTGTGGATTGTTTTTAAAATACTGTTCCTTGATGCATCGTCATAAATACATACTCCGATACTGTCTTCTAAAAGATTTCATGTTTTCCTTTCACGCAAATCTTCAATGCCTCTGAAATTGACTTTTGTGTAGTGTGAAATGGGGGTACAACCACCGGGCCCCCTCTACATCACTGGTCTTAATTAGCAGAGTTTTACCAGATTTCCTAGCAGTGCTTAATATGAGGTAAGGTAAAGCTTCCTCTCATTTCTCTTCTTTAGGAGTATCTTGATCTGAGCCCTTTATTATTCCACAAAATGTAGTCTTCACATTTTTTTAATTCCAGTGTAATTAACAGACAGTGTTATCTTAGTTTCAGATGTCCAATATAATGGTTCAACAATTCTACACATGACTCAGTGCTCATTGTGATAAGTATACTATTAATCCCCAAAATGTAGTATTTCCATCAATTTTTTAAAAATTATGTTGGAATCTTAACAACACTGACAATTTAGATCAACTTGGAAAGAATGGACAGCTGTAGGAAATTGTGTCTTCTTCTCCATGAACACACAATAGTCTTTTATGTTTCCTTTACCTTCTTTCAATAACATTTTATAATTCTTCTCCTTAAAGGTTTCTTAACATCTTTAGATTTCTTTATATGGACTATTACAATTGGTGCGTATTTTTTTTTATTACTCTTTCTCTACTGATAGCAGGTTGACCAGAAATGCAATTTATTTTTGTATATTACATTTTTGTACAAGCATTGTGCTAACTTTCCTTATTAATTCTAATAATTTATCTGTGGGTCCTTTTGAGTTTTCCTTATAAACAATCATATCATCTGGAAAGATTAAATTCTTTTCTTCATCTCTATATCTTTGTAGCTTTTATTTCTTTTCCCACATTACTGTGCCGGCTAGGACTTCCAACATGGTGCTGAATAATAGTGACAATAGATTCCTGTTCCTGATCTTAAAGGGAATGCTTCCTTCCTTCCATTTCCTGTCAAATGCAATGTTTGTTAGAGGATTTTTTACACCCTTTATTTTTCTTTTGCTAAAATTTTGTATCAGTTTATTTTTTTACCTATGTTGAAAATACTACACGCTATTTCTCCTTTAATCTGTTAAGGGGTAAATTGCAGTAATTGACTTTCTAATGTGATCCAAACTCACATCCTTGGAATTAACCCAAATTGGACATTATATGTTATCTGTTTAATGTATTGATGGATTCTATTTTCAATCAACTTTGTTTGGGCTTTGTCTATGTTTATAAATAAGATTGGCCCGAAATCGTTTGGTGTCGATGTTTTGGTCATAAAATGAGTGGGGAATATCACCCTCTTCTCTCATTGTTAGTAAAAAGTTTCAAGACTGCTGCTTTATTTTCTCAGCTTCAGGATTCTCTGAATGTCAAGTGTACATGAGGAACAGGAGGCCTGTGGTTTTGAAGATGTGCAGGGATGTTTTCTACTCGAGGTCAGGCAGAAATTGACAAATTTCCTTTACTGGCAAGTGGATTAGTTCCTGGATACTCTTTCTTAGAGGATACAGACTTTTTTGGGGGTGCCTGAGTGGCTCAGTCAGTTAAGCATCCGACTTTAGCTCAGGTCATAATCTCACAGTTTGTAGGTTCGAGCCCTGCACGTCGGGCTCTGTGCTGACAGCTCAGAGCCTGGAGCCTGCTTCCGATTCTGTGTCTCCCTCTCTCTCTGCTCCTCGCCCGCTCGCATTGTGTCTCTCTCTCAAAAATAAATAAACATTTGGGGCGCCTGGGTGGCTCAGTCGGTTAAGCCAGCTTCAGCTCAGGTCATGATCTCGCGGTCCGTGAGTTCGAGCCCCGCGTCGGGCTCTGTGCTGACAGCTTGGAGCCTGGAGCCTGCTTTGGATTCTGTGTCTCCCTCTCTCTCTCTGCCCCTTCCCCATTTGTGCTCTCTCTTGCGCGCGCTCAAAAATAAATAAACGTTAAAAAAAATTTTTTTTAAACCATTGAAATAAGGGATTATCATCCCATATTTACAGAGGAGGAAAAATGAAAAAAAAAACAAAGAACCAGGATTTGAATCAAAGTATTCCAAAGTCTGTGTCCTTAACTCAATTCCAAATTTCCATCCTTCATGAGTTGCTTCTAATCCAGGATTACCTGGGTTTTTTGGGGTGTTTTGTTTTGTTTTGTTTTTACCCATTTACCAGGAAACTGTGGAAGGGCTGCATGCAGTTCTGTGGTGCAGCTGCCCACCTAATCACAGATGTAGCCTGAGGAGGAAATTCTCTTTAGTTTTTTCTAATCCCTATGCCAAGAATCCGGTCTCCTTGCTCATTTACTGGGTAAAGAATAGTATCTTTTAAAAAGAGTGATTTTGCACAACAAGCAAAATTAATAGGCAAAATACAAAGCAGCAAATAAAATTGCAACAAATAAGGCAAAGCGCTAACATTCAACATACAAATTACTCATAAAATTGCATCAGAGAAAAATCAGCCTAATGGGAAAATGAACAAACCAGATAAGCAGAAAATTCACACCATACAAAATACGGAGGTGCAACCCCAGGGCTGATTTTTTTTTTTTTTTTTTTTTTTTTTTTGCAAGAGTCCTAAACGTAAGACCTAAATCTCTGAAACTCCTGAAGCAGACCCAGGGGTAAATCTTCCTGACTTGGTGTGAGGCAATGGTTTCCTAGCTAGGACACCAAAAGCATGAGAGACAAAAGAAAAACATAAGATAAATTGGACTTTATGAAAATTTAAAATGGCGCTGCAAACAAAGGGTATCGTCTGCAAAGTGAGAAGCCAATCCACAATTTGAGAGAAAATATTGACGATCACATATCTGGTAAGAAGTGTGTACCCCAAACATGCAAATAACCTATACAGGTCAAAAATAAGAAGACAAATCGGGGCGCCTGGGTGGCTCAGTCGGTTGGGCGGCCGACTTTGGCTCAGGTCATGATCTCGCGGTCTGTGAGTTCGAGCCCCGCGTCGGGCTGTGTACTGGCAGCTCAGAGACTGGAGCCTGCTTCAGATTCTGTCTCTCCCTCTCTCTGCCCCTCCCCTGCTCATGCTCTGTCTCTCTCTGTCTCAAAAATAAATAAAAACATTTAAACAAATAAGAAGACAAAGAACCCAATTTAGAATTGGGCAAAGTGGGGCACTTGGGTGGCTCAGTCAGCTGACTGTCCAACTCTTGATCTCAGCTCAGGTCTTGATCTCACGGTCCTGAGTTGGAGCCCCACATCCAGCTCCACACTGGGCGTGGAGAGTACTGAAAACAAAACAAAACAAAACACCAAAAAACAATGGGCAAAGAACCCGGGAGCAATTCTCAAAGAATATACGCAGATGACCGGCCAACACATGAAGAGATGTCCGATGTCCACGTCATTGGCCGTCAGGTAAGTACAAATGAAAACCATGTTGAGCCACCACTCTGCACTCACTGAAGTCACTTGTCATCAGAAAGACAGACAGGAAGTTTGGGGGAGCATGTGGAGAAATGGGAGCCTTTAGTCATCGCTGGTAGGTACGTGAAACAGTGTAGCTGCTGTGGAAAACCGTCCAGTAGTTCTACAAAAAGGTAAACCTATAAGGCTAACACATGACCCAGGAATTCAATGCACAGGAGACACCCGAGAGAAGTGAAAACAGACATCCACAGAAAAATGGACACATGAATGGTCACAGCGGCACTATTCATAACAGACAAGAAGTGGAAACGGCCCAGATGTCCATCAACGAATGAACGAGTAAACAAAATGTGTGTCCACACAGCAGACTATTGTTCAGCCATGAGAAAAGAGGAAGGAAGGACTTATTCTCGCTCCCACATGGAGAATCCTTGGAAACATTATGCTCAGTGAAAAACGTTCAGTCACCGGACACCATCTATTACATGATTCCAGAATATATATGTGAAATGGGGTTTATATGAAATGTTCAGAAAGGGCAAATAAAAAGACCCAGAAGATGGATCAATTTCCTCTCCTCTTAGGGGGAGAGGAAATGAAGACTTCCATGGACTCAGGGATCCTTTCTGAAGGGAGGAAAATGTTCTAGATTTTTTTTTAATGTTTATTTTTTAGAGCGAGAGAGACAGAGACAGAGTGTGAGTAGGGGAGGAGCACAGAGAGGGAGACACAGAATCCGAAGCAGACTCCAGGCTCCGAGCTGTCAGCACAGAGCCAGACGCGGGGCTCGAACCCACGAACCGTGAGATCATGACCTGAACCGAAGTCGGACGCTTAACTGACTGAGGCACCCAGGGGCCCCAGGAATGAAAATGCTCTAAAATGAGATCAGGGTGGTGGTTGCACAACCTTTTGAACATACTAAAAACATTGAAGGGTGCATGTCAAACAGATGAATTTACGGTATGTGCATTCTATCTCAATAAAACTATTTACGAAAAGAAGCAAAGAAAAATGGGACACTTCTCTTTGGCTATCGAGTTGGCAACTTTTTTTTTTTTAACAAATGATGCTAATATCATGCCTGGACCAGGGTGCCAGAAAATAAGTACCACGGTTGGTGGGAATGCAAACTGGTGCAGCTGCTCTGGAAAACAGTGTGGAGGTTCCTCAAAAAATTAAAAATAGATCCACCCGATGACCCAGCAATAGCACCGCTAGGAATTGACCCAAGGGATACAGGAGTGCTGATGCCTAGGGGCACTTGTACCCCAATGTTTATAGCAGCACTCTCAACAATAGCCAAATGATGGAAAGAGCCCAAATGTCCATCAAGTGATGAGTGGATAAAGATGTGGTTTATATATGCAATGGAATACTACTTGGTGATGAGAAAGAATGAAATCCTGCCATTTGCAACAACTTGGACGGAACTGGAGGGTATTATGCTAAGTGAAATAAGTCAGAGAAAGATACCATATGTTTTCACTCATGTGTGGAACTCGAGAAAGTTAACAGAAGACCATGGGGGAAGGGAAGGGGGAAAAGATAGCTTCAAACAGACAGGGAGGCAAATCATAAGAGACTCTTAAATACAGAGAACAAACTGAGGGTGGATGGGAAGGAGGGCTATGGGGGAGAGGGGAAAATGGGTGATGGGTTTGAGGAGGGCACCTGTTGGGATGAGCCCTGGGTGTTGTACGAAAGCGATGAATCACGGACTGTACCCCCAAAACCAAGAGCACACTATACAATGTATGTTAGCTAAGTTGACAATAAATTATATTTAAAATAAATAAATAAATAAGGGGGGGAAAAGTACTACTGAAAAGCATAAATTGATGCATATTTTCTGGAAGACAGTCTCAAACATATATCAAAATCCTGAAAATATGAACAACCTTTGCTCCAGCAGGGTCACCCTCTAGGAAATACAGCCTAAGGAAGTATCTAGAGATCTATGCAGAGCTTTATAGGTCACAATGCTAATTGCACTGTTACTTTTAATAGCAAAACAAGAAAACTAGAGGCATACTAAAAACCCATCACTGGGGAAATGAAGATCGTATTTTTTACACTTTTTTTTAACGTTTATTTATTATTGAGAGACAGAGAGACACAGAGCCTGAGCAGGGGAGGGGCAGAGAGAGGAGGAGACACAGAATCGGAAGCAGGCTCCAGGCTCTGAGCTGTCAGCACGGAGCCCGAGGCGGGGCTCGAACTCACAGACCGTGAGATCATGACCCGAGTGGAAGTCAGATGCTGAACCGACTGAGCCACCCAGGCGCCCCTAAATAAAGACAGTATTATACAAATATATATGAAAAAAATACTACCCATCCATTAAAAATGATGTTGTGAAAGGCAATAGCAAGGAGAAATCATCATCCCGTCTCATAATAAATGAAAGGCCAGGCTGCAAAGTTATATGTGGAGAATAATTCCAATGTTGTAAAACAAAATGACTGAAAATACATACTCTAAAATATTAACAGTGATTTTCTTAATGTGACAGGATAATGGAAGATCATTTTATATTTTCTTCTTTGTTCTGCATTGTTCTTAATTTTCCACAGAGAACATGTCCTGGGCTTTTCAGGACCGGCGGAAAGTAACGGTGTAATGTGTTTCGGATTTTCCACTTTCCTGGCCCATCCCCCGCTAAGGTGCAGTGAGTGTGGACGGTAAGATTTGAAGTTAATTGCTGAGTTGATTTCTATGATGCTTTCCATTCGTAAGATTATGACTGTGATATTCTATCTTTAGCCTATTTCTTTGTGTAGTCCACCTAAGGCGTTCGCAAAGACAGATTCTTTCCCATTTTCTCGTAGACTCTGCGGCCCCCCACCTGCAGAGAGGGAGAAGACGCAGTCTTGAAAAATAAGGTTATTCCACAGTCGGGGGGGGTGGGGCGGAGGGACGGACATTGTGAGATGAGGCCAGGCGAACCCTGCAGAGACCTGGGAACGATTTTTCTCTCCCAAAATATAATTAATCAATTATGTCCAAAGGAGTAGAATCAATATTTTTATAAATGAGATGTTCATACGCCAAGAAGGGATTGTCGCAACGGTCCCATCATCTTTCACCTGCTAATCCAATGTAAATGATGGGCTTTTTAGCTGATGTCTTCGGCATTTGCCAACCGAACTTTCTTCCACTTGGGCATTCTGATCACGACTTTCCGATTCTTCTGCCGGCCCCCCCCTCCCCCCCGGCAGATGCAATGTGCCAGGGTCCCTTAATAAGCGATACACCACTAATAACAAAACCTTGTCTTCACTGGCTGCCTTCCTCTCCAGGGCCTTTGTGATATTGTTGCATTGATCTTCCCAGCATCCTCCAGGATGCAGGCAAATGATGTGTGGTTGGGGGCACTGGCAAGGCTTAGATAAATTGCACCTTGATTGAATCTTTTTAATGCAAGGAACATTTATTAAGTGCCTACTATGTACTGTAACCACTGCGGGCACTAGAGCCACAGAGATAAATCCCATAGTCACTGCCCTCCGGGGCCCACAATTTAGTGGAGGAGGCAGGCATGGCAAGAAGTGTGCGCATAACATCATCGGGGGCTCCGGGTCGTAGATCAGAGCAAGGCACTATGGGAGCACAGGGGAAGAACAATGGGCCCTTCCTGGAGTGACAAGGCTCTGTTCCCCACACTTCTCAAGGGTGAGGAACTGCTCAGCAAGCCGATAAGGGTAAGACGGTGTTCTGGTAAAAGAAGGAAAACCAAGAAAAGGAGGATCACCTTCAAGGAATCCAATGAGGGAAGGTTCCAGAAAGGGGGAACTAGCGCAGGACAGGCCGCATTCATGTTCCCTTTTTATAGACATCCGTTGTTTTGCCTACTCTGTGCCCACCCCTCCTTCTGGCACAAGGAGTACCCCAGTTTGCCCTGGGGCTCCAGCCCTAGCGTTCCCCAATCTGGTGGGGCTGATGGTGCCCACCCCCATCACGGATTTCAGGGGTTGATCGGGAATGCAGACCACCCTCATTCTGGTCGTAGTCAGTGCTTCAGGCAGGGGTGCCTGATCCAATTCAGCCCTGCAGAAGTAATTCTGGGACTTTGGATCCAAGGCACTGTCTCTACGTCAGTGACATCTCAAGGACACTGGAGACATTTTTTAATTAAAAAAAATTTATTTAAAAATTAAAAGAAGGGGCCCCTGGGTTGTCCAGTTGGTTGAGCATCCGACTCCTGATTTTGGCTCAGGTCGCGATCCCAGGGTCATGGGATCGTGTATGCATATATATATATATATATATATATATATATATATATATGTTTTTATTACTCGGCCATAGAAGGGAATGAAATCTTGCCATTTGCAACGACATGGATGGAGCTAGAGAAATAAGTCGGTCAGAGAAAGACAAATCCCATATGATTTCACTCACATGTGGAATTTAAGAAACCAAACAAACAAACAAACAAAAAAGCAAAGGGAAAAAGAGAGAGACACAAACCAAGCACAGACTCTTAACTGTAGAGAACAGACTGCTGCTTCCAGAGGGGAGGTGGGTGGCAGGAGGGTGACACAGGTGACGGGGATGAAGGGGGGCACCTGTCACGATGAGCACCGGGTGAGGTACGGAAGTGCTGAGTCACTCTATTGCACGTCTGAAACTAACGTAAGGCTGTATGCTAACTATATTGGAATTAACATTAAAACAGTTTTAAAAATTGCAACAGAAAGAAAAAGAAACGGAAAAGGAAAAAGGCACCGTCTTTCATCTGCAGTTACGAAGCCGGTGGATTGAAAACCCAAAGCCTGCCAGCACCCGGGGAGAGCCTGCCTGAGGAAGAAGCCAATACTGAGGACATTCAAGCAGAGAAGGGGACACAACGGTGACCCTAGTGACATCATCTGGTGAACGACAACCACCACAAGTCGTCCCGCGCTTCAGCTCATTTGCTCTTTGCTTTTTAATCACTGGCCACTGTACCCGTATCAGTGAACCGACACGCTACTCCAGGATTCCGAGAATTAGGCCTGTCGAAACCAGGCAGGTTGTAGTTAAAGAGGGCCTCCGGGGTGACTTCAGGTAGGGAGGGAGGCTGACATCCAGAGGTGTGACGGGGCTTGCCCCAGAGCACACGTAAGTCAGCTGCGCTAAGAATTAGTGGGAAGGGTTAGGCATGTGACCCGGGACGTAGGCAACAGCGGCTCCAAAAACAATGGCTAACACCACACCCCAGGCACCGCTAGAAGTCCGTTCTGTGTGTTAACTCACTTAACCCTCTGAACGGGTCTGTCTGGTAAGAATCATTGGGAGAAGTAAGGAATGGGGGGAACATTTCCGACGATCCGAGCTCACTATGTGCAAGACCAAGGTGGGACGAGGGCTAGCGGTGAACTCAAGCCCAATGTTCCGGGGGTCCTTTAGATAGGAGACCGGACCATGATGCCAAGCCTGCCTCAGGTGATCAGAGTCTCGTGACTCTATAAGAGTCACCTTAGGGGGCGCCTGGGTGGCGCAGTCGGTTAAGCGTCCGACTTCAGCCAGGTCACGATCTCGCGGTCCGTGAGTTCGAGCCCCGCGTCAGGCTCTGGGCTGATGGCTCGGAGCCTGGAGCCTGTTTCCGATTCTGTGTCTCCCTCTCTCTCTGCCCCTGCCCCGTTCATGCTTTGTCTCTCTCTGTCCCAAAAATAAATAAAAAACGTTGAAAAAAAAATTAAAAAAAAAAAAAAAGAGTCACCTTAGGGGCTTAGAGGATGGGGTCCAGGGAGGATGGGGGGGCTCCAGCCAAATGTTCTGGGCTTACATCCTAGGTAAGGAGACTAGAGCAGAAATGGAGTCAAGGGGCTAGGACTCACAAGTGATCTCAGCCACCGCCAGCACATTGCCACGGGTGAGCTTAAATACTGCTGCCCTGGCCCAGTCCCCAGAAAAGAATTGGCTTGCCCGCTTCATTACGCATCATATATGCATTATGCATGAGGATTGCCTACCGCACACTGCAGTGCTCCTGAGAGCCCCCAGAAGCCCCACAGACACCCAGCTCTCACGCTGGTCAGGCTGCCGGCCCTTGCCAACAGTTTCTTCCCCTCAACTAAACCTTCACAGCTTATCGTAACAACTCATTTAGCTTTGGGTCCCAACCTGCCCCGTACCTCTTGACTGAAAACATATTTTAGACTTGCTTTTTGACACTTCAATATTCTCTTTCAGATAGGACTTAGATATTTGCCCACTTGTACTGTGACGGCAACGAAGTGCATCTCCTATAAATTTTGAAAGAGTGGCGGAATCAATGAATGTGTAAATGAGGCTCCATGGTGTTTAGCAAGGGTCTGATACTTATTCGTCAGAACGTTTGTCATCTTGAATGAACTAGATAGAGTGGGTGGGTGGGTGGATGGATGGATGGATGGATGGGTGGTTGGGTAGATGGGTGGTTGGATGGATAGATGAGTCCTTCAGTAGAAAGATCAATGGATAAGTGGATGGATGGATAGATGGATGGATGGATGGATGGATGGATGGATGGATGGATGATGGATGGATGGAGTAGCTGAGTGGAAGGACAAATGGATAGGCAATGTATGGATAGATGAAAGGCAAGAATCCTTGTCATTGTTTTACTTTTTAAGATTTCTGGGGGTGCTTGGGTGGCTCAGTTGTTTAAGCATCCGACTTCGGCTCAGGTCATAATCTCACGGTTTGTGGGTTCGAGCCCCACATCAGGCTCTGTGCTGACAGCTCAGAGCCTGGAACCTGCTTCAGATTCTGTCTCCATCTCTCTCTGCCCCTCCCCTGTTCATGCCCTGTCTCTCTCTCTCAAATATAAATAAACATCTTTTTAAAAATTAAAAAAAAAGATTTCTGGCATAGTGCGCCATTTTGTTTTTGTTGTTGTTGTTGTTGTTTTTTCAAGAAATACACTGTCTATCTTCATGGAGTTTAAAGACCAACAAGAGAGACAGAGAGAATATAAATAAACAATTATCCCAATAAGTAATTAATTTCAACTGCACAGGCGCCAAGAGGAACTTCAGGTACTAGGGGAACATATAACAGTAGTCCAGGATACCAGGTAAGTCCTCCCCAGTCAGTAAGCCAAGGATACGTCCGTAAGCCAAGACCCAAAGTGCCACTAGGAGCTGACCTAGGAAAGGGGGATCAGGTTGGGAGGGAATAGGTGGGAGTTTTAGGCAAGGGAGGTTCAGGCTAAAGTAGCACGTGGGAGGCATGAAGGAGCGCGGCTTCATAGACTGAATGAAACAACAAGAACGTAGCAAGAGCCAAGTGAACAAAGCTTAAATGTCAAGAGAAGACAGTGAAAATGTAAGTAGGACTCTAGGTCATAAAGCAATCTGGATGTCAGATTAAGGATTTGGGACTTGCTTCCGCCTGAGACAGTGAGCAACTGAAGGGTCTGGCACGATGAGACCATGAGCGTGCATCTGGAACAGTGATGAAGTCAGGAGAACGGGGCACAAGGTGCTTCTGTTCATTGCCTCTGACAAGGTGAGCGAAGAAGGGAGATTTCCTTGACCATTTTGTGTTCCATTTTCATCAGCCTCACGGTGTGGTGGTTTGGCCAAGGTGTGGTTGTCGATATCGTCTCCGTCTTCCCTGTGAGTAAAGCGAACAACTGCCCTTGTGATCGGAAGACCCTGGTTCCCGTTCACCTCAACGTGTTGAGTGCTTACTCTGTGCTTGGCATTTGCTAAAAGCTTTCCATGTATTATCTCATTTAATACTCCCAGCAACCCCATGATAATATTTGACATGTTACCCACTTTACGGAGGAGGAAATGGTGGTTGAGAAATGTCATGTCACTTCTGCGCGGTCACACGAACCCAGGTATGTCTTTAAAACGTATGCTCTTGGGGCCCCTGGGTGGCTCAGTCGGTTAAGCGTCCGACTTCGGCTCAGGTCATGATCTCGCGGTTCGTGAGTTCAAGCCCCAAGTGGGGCTCTGTGCTGACGGCTTAGAGCCTGGAGGCTGCTTCGGAGTCTGTGTCTCCTTCTCTCTCTGCCCCTCCCCCACTTGCGCTCTGTCTCTCAAAAATTAATAAATGTAAAAAAAGAAAAAATAAAATAAAACTTACGCTCCTTCCGCTAGGCTGCATTGACTATGCTTTTTGCCAGACATTGGGTTCAGAGAGCTGTTCATGAAGACTGGAGGGCATAGGTCCATGGGAATGGCCCACACGATTCCAAAGAGATCCTGACTCTATAGGCCTAACCTGAAGTCTTTTGAACTGGTCGTTAGCCTGGGGCCAATGCCTTACCTTATTGGATCCCACCCTTTATTTGGCTGTGCTGTTTAGGCGGGCCATAAGTTCCCCGTGCATATTTTCCCCCACTTGGACACAGAACCTTCTGCCATAAAGAGGGTCCAATATCAGACACTGGTCCTTGTCCAAAATAATTCTCACTCCAGATGAAGGCTGGCACCCTCCCTGCATCCATGGCCCCCATCTTCGTATGAATGGCTAGGACGTGTCCTGCCCTGTGTCCAAATGAGAAAGGTCATCAGGAGGGCTAGCCTCATCCTGGGGCAGTGCTCCAGTCTAAATCATTGCCAGCCGACCATTGCATACTTTCCTGTGGCGACTGTGGACACATGATTTAAGTTGGCCAGGCAGAGGGAATGGCTGCAGTAATATTTTGGAGAGGTTTTCTCTCTTCTGCCGGATATGAATAGAGAAGTATGTGGCCACATGGCCACTGGCAGCCCTCGGATGAAGCCTGAACAATGGAGAACAGAGAAGGGACACCCTAAGAATTTGGGTCTTTGATGACGTCATTGAGCTGGTGAACCAATGCGATCAACTCTGGAACGCACCTTACCTCTGGAATTACTGTTTCATGAGATAAAGGGGTCTCCTTATTATTTGCGGCAACTGGGATCATTTTTTTTCTCCTGTTATTTGGAGCGGCCAGCATCTCACTGACAACTCTCAAACTTCTGTCTCCCGCTCGGAAGTGTCCCCTGAGTCAGACTGTCCAGATGGCATCAATCCTATCAGCATAAGACATGTTGAAATAGCTCTTGTGTCAACAGAAACCAGCGAGACTACGGTTCTCAGTTTCCTACGGAAGGACTCCGCGCTCTTCGCCTCTGCTCCCAGGTTCATTCTCTTCTGCATCCATTCCAACAGACCATCTCAAGCTCCCCTTCCACCTCCGTCTCGCCACATCTGACTCCAGGATCCCCGCGAGATGTGGCTCAGTTGGTCGCTCTCTCCTCCCTGGAATACTTCTTTCATGATCATTCTCCTGCTTTTCCTCCTGCCCAAAGCCTCCCTATCTTGCCTTCTTAGCTGGGTTTGCCTCCTGCTTCCTAACGCGACGGGCAAAGCCCCAGGATGCTTCTTTGACCGTTTCTCTAGCTGCACTCACTCCTGAGGGGAGCTCTCCAAGCTCTCTGTCTTTAAATATCACCAACAGGCTGACAGCTCCCAACGTCCGCCCAGAAGTCCAGACTTACAATCTCCACCTGGATGCTTCACTCCTAAATCTGACCAACAGGGGAGCTGAGCTGACACCCACCCACACCTACTTCTCTGATAGATCGCCCCATCTCCCCCATTTCAGCAAACGGCCCCTTCCCTCTGCTGTTCAAGCAGAAAAACCAAGATCCATCCTGACTCCCCCCTCCCCTTCGCGCCCCTCGTGCCACACCGCACAAGGTCCTGTCGGTGTGACGGCGAACTATGTTCTGAATCTGTGTGGTGCCCAATGCCTACACTGCTGCTTCCCAGTCACCAGCGATGTCTTGCATACCGGAATCTCTGCTTCCTCTCTTCTCCCAGCTGCCAGAGTAATAACCTCCTAAAGAGGTTAAAAAGCAAATCAATCAATCAATCAACAGATACGAATCCTATCACCCATTTACTCAATGACCACCCATCGCGCTCAGAATTAAAACCCATGGCCGAGGGGCAGGCTCCACGTCCTAGTCTCTGGCCACCCCCTCCAAGCCCACAGCCACCTCACTGTCCCTCCTGCCATCACTCCAGGCGTGTTTCCATCTCGGGTCCCTCTGCCTGGGATGCTCTTTCGCCAGATGTTTGTGTGGCCAGCTCTGTCCCATCATGCAAGTCGTAACCCAGATGCCACCCCCTTCAAGATGACTTAGTCAACCCCGGCCCAGCCCTTCCCTCTCCGTCCCCTTCCTCAGCCTTATTTTCCTTCCTCACACTTATTGCTGCCTGACATCATGTTATAATCCATTTGTCTGCCCTCTGCCGCTGGAGTGGGGGTCCCGTGAGGACCTTGTTATCTACAACAGAACCAGACACACAGCACAGACGCTACAATATCAGTGGAAAGAGCCCCCGTCTCACTAAAGAGGATCTCCGCTTAGATGAGCCAGCCCACTGGTGACCCGGACTCGATACATCCCAAACTACCTCTCTAACTCGCCACCTCACTGCTCTGCCCGCAGCCCCTAGATCCTTCCTGTGGTTTCCACTCCTGACAGCCAGCCCGTGTGTTGTTTTGTTGGGGGAGCTGCACACGGGCTGCAGGAAGCCACTTTTCCTGTTTGCACATGGTGCCAGAAATGCTCAGGATCCATGTCCCCACTGGGGGCTGTCTTTACCCAACGATTGACAGGTGCAACGATTGACAGGTGCACGGTAGGGACAGCTCTGAGGTGTGACCTACGCTGTCTCCAGGGCTCCCCTGCGGGTTACCCTGGACTTCACTACTCACCCGACCACTGCTTGGCCTCCTTCCCCACCCCGTCCTTTGTTCCCACTGCTCTACCAGTGCTTCCTGGGAATTCACTTCCTAAGAAAACACTCCGCATGAATCATCCTCTGAAAAGCAGCCTCTGCTTCCCAAACCTGTTCCTCCCATCTCCCCATCCCAGGGATGAAACCTCTGCCCACTCAGTGATCCAGGCAGAGAGCCAAACCCACCCCACCCTCCTTCTCCACCCGACCCTACCCAACACGCCCCCTTGTCCTGACCACCGTCCCTTTTCGTCCACTTGTGGCCATCCCCGCTCCCACTGCCCTCTTCAGCCTGGCCCCGCATGCGTCCCTGGCTGATTGCACAGGGACGGAAGCATCCTGAGCCTGCTCTTTCCCATCTCGCTAACCAGGGAGATCGCAGCATTGCACTTAAAATCATCCACAAGGATCAGGTCCATGAGATCACCACCCACTTCCCTCGCTGCTGGGCTTAACGCCAATGGCTCTCCCTACAGTTCACTGCAGGTTTCTGCCTTTGCATTCTATTATAATAGAGTCCTCTTTGCCTGAGAAGAACCTATCAAGTACCTGTATTAGCCAGACACTGGAGAGGCACCGGTGGTAAGCTGATAAAAGGCATAGCTCTGGACGTTGGGAAACCATTGCTTGGGGAAGAACACAGACACGAAATACTTTGAATAAGTCAGTTAAAGTGCCACATTAGCTAATTCAGAGTAGCTAGGTTGGGTTAGAACCAGTAGCGAAAGAATGAATACAAAGGTGATGAGTCTGGACTGAATCTTAAGGTAAGAGGGAGCCATGGAAAGTTATTGAGCTCCACCACTAGGGAGGAGGGAAGCAGAAGTGTTAGATTCTGTGGCCGTCACCAATCATATAAATGATTCATTAACACTCTCCTGGTTGCTCGTAGTCTTTAAGCCTCAAAATGTGTACCCCTAGTTCTATGTTCTATTCTGGCAATACGTCCTTAACAATCCATCACAAAAGCTGTCACCAAGGTTGGCCATCACTGAATGAAGTCATCATTTGACCAACTGTGTAGTCCAAGCGGACAGGAAATGGGTCCTGCTCTCAGATCAGACCAAGCCAGGATACTCAGCTTCGGGAGACAAGTTTGTGTGTGTGTGTGTGTGTGTGTGTGTGTGCATTTATGTATGTGTGTGACCGTCTACTTGGGTCTGTGTGTGAGTCCAAGGATGAGTTTCGGGTGTTCGAGTGCGTATGCATGTGAGTCAGCATGTGTGTGCATTTGCCTGGACGGGTTGCACGTCTGGAACGTGTTTGTGTGTGTGCACGTGCCCACGTTGGAGGCATGTCTGTACGTGCATCTCCACGTGCGACATGCGCAGCTCCGATCTGGCGTGTTTTGTTCGCGAGGTGCCCAGAGCCTGCTTGATGCCAGAGCCGCCCCGCTCCCTCCTGCTGCACGGCTCCCCACTGCTCATTAACGCAGTCTGCATTGGTTACGCCTGTGGCAATGGGCCTCTGTAGAGAGTGTTAAATATCGCAACTGTTTATTGCTTAATATTTTTCATGCTAATGGCAGACTAATTCACAGGGATTCGGGGCAGTGTATAAGACACCTTCTGCTGACTGCTCACTTCATGCCAAGAAAGGACTTGGCAACCAGCAGCCCCTGCCCCGGGGCCTCTCCCACTCCGTATGTGATGCCACACCACCCCCCATTCCGTCTTCCCTGAATTCATTTGCAGCCCCGCACAGCAAACAGCGGTATTTGCATTTCTCTGCCCAGTGGGTGGTGGGAAAGGGGAAGCTGGAGCGAAACCCTGTGAGGTCAGTGCACTCAGCCCTGCAGAAATCAATGCCAAGAGGGGAAAACGGAGATGGAACCAGGAAAGGATCTGAAAACGACCGAGATCAAACCATGTCCATGTTTTGATTGGCCATAATCTGGTGCCCTGGCCGTGGCCAAAGCCTGCTTAAAAAAAAAAGGCAGGCTTTGCAAAAGCATGTGCCTCTCACGTGGGAAGCCTCCAAAAGCCACCATTTATTTTCTGGGCATTTACTATTTGCTGGCAGTGCACCAAGCTTTGTACAAGAATTTTCTCATTGAATCTTCAACACTAACTCTTTTAGGCAAATAGTCATGTCTTCATTTCACTGATAAAGAGCCTGAAGTTCCAGGCAGTTTAAATGGCGTTGGCACTCAGAGCCAGTCAGCTAGTAAATGACAAAATTAGGAGTCCAGCCCTGGGCTCTCTGACTCCACATTCCAAGCCCATTACCAATATTCTGCGCTGTAGAGAGGGTCCGTGTGATCCCACAGATGTGCTTCGCGTGGCTCACGGAGTGGTTTTTCCCCTTTACACTTTTTGTTAATTGCCGACTTTTGACAATGGGAAGATTACTTATAAACATCAAGTTCCCAGGGCACCTGGGTGGCTCCGTCAGTTAAGCGTCTGACTCCAGCTCAGGTCATGATCTCACGGTTCGTGGGTTCGAACCCCACGTCGGCTCTGTGCTGACAACTGGAGCCTGATTCAGATTCTGTATCTCCCTCTCTCTGCCCCTCCCCCGCTCGCGTGCATGTGTGCTCTCTCTCTTTCTCAAAAATAAATAAACATTTAAAAAAAATTTTTTTAACACCTGCCGAATTCTTTAGATCTTTGCTGTTGAGGACATTTCTCTCTCTCTCTCTTTTTTTTTTTTCAGGGAGGAAGTGAGTCCTAGAAATGATTCTGTAGGTTCACACTGTTAGACATTCGCTTATAGACCATTCTGTGGTCAGGCCAATGTTTCCACCGAGACAGGTGGTACAAACCAGAAAGGTGGAGATGTGAGTAACTCTTTGGAGTACGGAGAAGAGCAATTTGTGTAGATAATCCGCACGTATGCACATACATTTATGGCTTACGATCCTTCCTACATTCAGAATGGGAAGCATATAATTACATCTCATGTTGATACGTAGATATTTGAAGGACTTAGACCATCTAGGAACTAAACTGAAGTTAAAATGGCTAATGTGTGGGCACATTTGAAAAGCAGCAACACAGGGATGCTTGATAACCTTTCCTCTGAAAATTGACATCGAGCCCTTTGGGGAGATGAGCAGACCCCGTGTGGGCCAAGGGTGGCGGGGTCGATCAGAAAACCACAGCCCATGGCACAGTCTTCGGTCAGTCGAGGCTAGAAGATCACTCCGTGGCGAGATGATGGATTTCCTGAGCTCGACCCCGATGAGCATCTTGGGAGAAAAGAAGGGCTCTTGTGGCCACAGCCTCTGGGGGTAAGAACATCCCCAGCGGTCTGTGGCTGGAAGCTGGGAGACCCAGATGCCCACAGAAGCTAATGGTAATGGCAGCAGCCACTCCTCAGCGGCCCCACCGATGCCAGAGATACCCCAGCCTCTCAAGAGAAGCCAGAAGCCTGCACTTCATATGAAAGCCCCCAAATTGCTAAATGCCAGCGAATAAAGTGCTCTTTGAGCAGTCTCTTGGTAACCTCTGATCTGGAAGAAAATGATAACAGCCCCTGCTGTGCGCTTGGCACGAGCTAAGCACCTGGCACACGCTGCTTTAGGCGGTTCGTGAGGTCCAGCCCTCACCGTGTGCCGCTCTTCTCAGGGCCATGCACATATGAAGTCATTCAACCCTACTAACCTTGTGCAGCTGGCACCCTCCCTTTGTGACAAGGCAGGAAACTGAGGCAGAGAGAGGTTGAGTCGCATAGCTAGCCAGTGGCAGAACTGGGACTGGAACCCAAGGGCTCCGGGTCCTGGCTCTGGCTCCCCATCAGTCCGCTGCGCTGTCCCAGTGAATGTTCCCAACACCCCTTGGAGGTACGCCTGGTTACCACTCCCATTTTATAGCAGGAGAAACTGAGGCCAGGGAGGAACAGGCCCTGGCCCCAGGTCTCGGTCTGTCTGACACCAGTGCTGGGGACGTGCTAGGCCCTTTCCTTGCTCGAGGCAAGGAGGGTGGGGCTGTTAGGAGTGAGGGAAAGATTTGCAAAAAGCCCAAATGTCATCTTTTTTCTGATAAGAAAAAGGCTACTCTAGCTGTCAGACCATCAGCTGCAACCTTTATGTTTACAAAGCACAAAGGGCAATTAAGTGAGACAAAATAAATCTTCGGGGGCCTCTGTCCCCGGGCCTTGCCGGTCTGCGGTCTGGGGGCTGACTGACAGCACACGTTACATTCAGGAGCAGACTGGCCTCTGACATTTCCTGGAGGCAGCACTGAAGCATGAGGGCCCTGTTCTTAACGCGCCCCGCTGCTTTTCGGGCTTGGGGATCCCCAAGGCGGGGGCCAAGGCAGGGGCGGGGCAGGGTGGGGGCGCAGAGGGAAGGGCAGGTGCGATGCTCAGCTGAGACAGGAGATGACGGCCACGTTCACGGTGAAAATGACAATCCCGATCACGATGATGCCGTGGTGGTCGGCAGGCTTTGCCCATGGAGGGCTCGCTATGTGTTGGGCGCACAGCCTTGTCACCGTCAGTAAGGAGGGTCCCTCTGTGGCTGCCCTCAGGGTGTGTGGGGGTGGGGAGGAATTTCTCAGCCTTGCCCAGAATGGCCTTATTGGTGACTCAGAAGCCGGGGTCAGTAAGAGGGGACGAGATCCCCCTGTCCTCTCGTGCTCCGCAGACAAGACCGGAGCCCCACCAGGCTGCTGGCTGGACCCTCTGTCCCCTGTGTCCTGGTGTGTCTGTGGGAGAGGCCCCGCCCCACCCCACCAGGACTCTCCCTCCTCCCAGGAAAGCAGGAGAGCAACCTCACCAGCGGGTCTACAGACTGGCTTCGGGAATTCTGGAGGAAGCTGGGAGAGGCCCTGGAAAGTTGGATTTGGGCACAGCCCTTGCCGCTGGGAATTGGAAGCCAGCATTTCGTGAGCAGGGGGGCGAGGCCCGCCACCCCCGACCCTCCCTGGGGGGAAGGAGGGCCTCCGGTCTTCCTCGACTCCCTGTCTAGCCGTCACTTGTCCTCCTGGGCATCTCCACTGCCTTATTTCGCCCTCAGGGCGGTCCACCCCCGGCCGACAGGACCCCCGTCCCTAATTTCAGCGGATGACACCTGTCTGCCTTTCACACTGACGGTGGGCATTAGGGATGGGAGCTGTGGGTGCCCAGGGGGTGGGACTTGCTTCTGCTGGCGAGGTCTCTGGGGCTCAGAGTTGGAGGGGCTGGGCTCACATGCCTGGTGTCTGCGTGAATGGGCGCGTGACTCCCGGCAGGCCGCCTCACGCTGTCTCAGCTTCCTCCTCTGTAAAACGGGGGAAAAACATCAGAAGCTATTCGGTGGCACCGGGAGAAGTCAGCGAGATCAAGTGCGTCACGGGGCCAGCAGCGCACTGAGCCCGGCGGATGTCGGTTCCTGAAAACCCAGGTACTGTTGCTGTCGGCGCTGCTGGCGGGAGATGATGTTGGCGAGGATGAAGTCACGCCCTCCAGACGTCTCGTCCCACAGTCTCAGAGGAAAGCCAGGAGCTGGGAGGGCCCCTGGCTGCGGCTGTTTCGTATTTTCTCAGTAAGGCCACCTTTGGTGAGTGGGGGACACCGGGGGGACAGATACGGCTTGAGACACTCGAGATGCGAGAGCATGGAGGGCACTGAGGAGGCACCAGCTTCCTTTCCCTGTTGCATTTGAGAGGCGGAGTCACGGTGGCATCACCCTGAAGTGCTCCTTCTGTCCGGGCTGCTCCTCACCCCTGCTGGCGGTGTGGGTGCCCTGGACCAGACCGATTACACCCAGCCGTCCGCCTTTCGGTGGCTGCAGACATTCACAGTACTGAGGAAATCCACGCAGCTGGGATCCACCCCCCCACCCACCCCCCAGCCCCCATCGTGGGTTTAGAGCCCAGGAGGCAAGATGTCTATGACTCGAGAAGAGGAACACTCAGGTCCCTAAGTCTGAACATCCAGATGTGCTCTGTCTGGCTGAGCCCCAACGCGGGGCCTACTGGTCATGGAATTGTGAGAGGGTCGGAAGGAATGTGGGAAAGCCAGTATTTCTAAATCACGACCACAGATTCCATGGTGTGCCTCCCTCCTGGAAAGGAGGGACGAAATCCATGCAGATCGAACACCACCGCCCAGCGTTTGCTCCAAAGAAGCCATCACGCTCAGTGCGACTAGCATAGAAGTCTGGAGACCCGAGTTTGAGTGCCTGCTTCTCCGTCACCTCCGTCAGCTGGATGACGTGGGGGCAAGTCACTTCCATCCAAACGTCACCTTGTCTGCGTTTGAAATGGGGTAAAGGTCCCAGCTGAGACCATCTCACTAGGTCGTAGTGAAGACCCAATGAGATAAAGCGTGGGCAGGACCTTTGAGAGGTAAAAAGTGCTGGGTAAAACACTTGCTTTATTAATAGCCTCTCTGTTCGCTCCGACAGTTACTTAGGGAGGAGAAAGAACCCCTTTAGGGACAATTCCTCCCCTCCTAGCAGCCAAGTACAGGCTTGAAAATTCCTGTATTTGTGCTGAAGCTTCACCCAACATAAAGTAACATTTAAGGGAAAACTATGGTGATGATAATGAGGGGGAGGGGACGGTGAGGAGGGCGGCAGGTGATTGCACATAACGATCAGTTAGGATGTTTTCGGCAGCAAGTAACTGACTCAAAGTGGCTCAGACGATACAAGAGTTTATAATCTCATGTAATTGTATGTCTAGTGGAGGAAGAGGGAGGGCTTCAGGTGCAGTATGATCCAGGACTCAACAATACCACCTAAGACCGATGTGTTTCCGGTCTTCCCGCCCGCCATCCTCACGGCCTGTGGGCTTTGTACTGCCTGCTCTTCTTAGGGACTCAATATGGCATCCATGGTTTGCTAAGCTTCATATCCAGTACATTTTAGGGGGAGAATGGAGGAAATATAGGAAACAATGTAGGAGAAAGAAAAAGGGGCCACCTCGTCCTGTGTCCCCTGCTTAACAGCAAGGAAGACTGTACCAAGAGGAATTCTAGAACTTTCTCCTATATTTCATTGGCCTGAACAGGACCCTTGCTCACTGGCAAGGGAAAAATAATTTCCTTTGCTGGGAAATACAGTAGCCACCAGTCACATGCAACGATTTTTTTCAATTGAAATCTAATTCTCATACCATAAAATCACCCTTTAAAAATGTTTCATTTCATATATCCACAATGCTGTGCAATGATCACTACCAATTCCAGAACATTTTCATCACCCCAAAAAGAAACCCTGTGCCCATACCCTGCTCCCCACAGCTTCTGGTGATGGAGGGTTGACTAGCTGTCTCTGGGGGTTTGCCTTCTCTGGACATTTCAGGTAAAGGGAATTATATGATATGTGGTCTTTTTGCCTGGCTTTTTTTTTTTTTAACTTAGCATAATGTTTTCAAGCTTCACCCATGTTGCAGCACGAATCAGTACCTCATTTCTTCTCGTGGCTGATTTAATATTCCATTGTATGGCTGTGCCAGAGTTGATAGATAACTGGGTTGTTTCTATTTGGGGGCTATTATGAATAATGGTACTGTGAACCTTCACGGGCAAGTGTTTGGGTCGAATGTGTGTCCCCAGTTCTCTTGGGTCTAAACCCAGGAGTGGGGGCGCCTGGGTGGCTCGGTCATTTAAGCGACTTCGGCTCAGATCATGATCTCGCAGTCCGTGAGTTCGAGCCCCGCGTCGGGCTCTGTGCTGACCGCTCGGAGCCTGGAGCCTGTTTCAGATTCTGTGTCTCCCTCTCTCTCTGCCCCTCCCCTATTCATGCTCTGTCTTTCTCTGTCTCAAAAATAAATAAACGTTAAAAAAAAATTTTTTTTTAATTTAAAAATAAATAAATAAATAAATAAACCCAGGAGTGGAATTGCTGGGTGATATGGTTCGTCTATGTTTCACTCTTGGATGAACCGCCAAACTGTTCCAAAGTGGCTATACCATTTTACATACCTGCCGGTGATGTATGAGGGTTTCAACTTTTCCATATCCTTTGACCCTTACGGTCTTTTTTATTATTGCCAACATGTAACTTTTTAAATGGTAAATTGACATGAATTAAATTAAATTTAACATTCAGCTTCTCAGTGGGACTAGTCACATTTTGAGTACCCGACAGCCACGTGTGGCTACTGGAGATTTTCCACATTGCAAAGCACAGAACATAGCCATCATCTCAGATGCTTCTGTTGGATCAGCCCTGGGACAGGGCAGTCAATACCCCCTCCCTGGAGCTGGAGATCAGGTCACCTTCCCCTGCGTCACCATTTCCAGGTTTTTTTTTTCAACGTTTTTTTTTTTTTTTTTGGGGGGGGACAGAGAGAGACAGAGCATGAACGGGGGAGGGGCAGAGAGAGAGGGAGACACAGAATCGGAAACAGGCTCCAGGCTCCGAGCCATCAGCCCAGAGCCTGACGCGGGGCTCGAACTCACGGACCGCGAGATCGTGACCTGGCTGAAGTCGGACGCTTAACCGACTGCGCCACCCAGGCGCCCCACCATTTCCAGGTTTTAGGGCAGGAGGAAGAAGGCAATGAAGGGCAGGAGGCAACCAATTCTCTTCTTCATTAACATTTCACATAGATCTTCTTTACGTATAAAAAGAAATAAAATTTCTGGGGCGCCTGGGTGCCTCAGTCGGTTAAGCGTCCAACTTTGGTTCAGATCACGATCTCTGGGTTCGTGAGTTCGAGCCCCGCCTCGGGCTCTGTGCTGACAGCTCAGAGCCTGGAGGCTGCTTCGGATTCTGTGTCTCCCTCTCTCTCTGCCCCTCCCCAGTTCACGCTCTGTCCTCTCTCTCTGTCTCTGTCTCTCCCTCTCTCCCTCTCTCTCTCTTTCAAAAATAAATCAACATTAAAAAACAAAATTTCTGGCTGCACATCTTCCCCCATTATCATTTTTACAAGCATGTTACAAGTGTGTATTGTTTGTCCTGTTTTGCAGATGAGGAACCTGGAGCTCAAAGAGATTCAGTGCTTTGGAGAAGGACATGGTTAATAAGTGGAAGGACCAGGAAAAGGTCTGCTCTTGGCTTCACCTGTCATATAAGTAGCTGTTGTTGTGGAGGGAGAGCCCTGGGCTTAGGAAAAATGCATTTAATTCTGGTCTTTCCTACCCCAGCTCCCACCTTGCCCATCTTCCTTTCAGAGATAGCAGATTCTGTTGCTAGGGAGTCTCTGAAAGGTGTCCACTGGTCTGTAGGTACAGAATTAGACAACACGAAACTAGGCCACTCAACTCCAAGCTCATTTATTTGCCTAAAGATCCATGCGCTCAAAAACGAACCCCCTGGGGTGCCAGGGTGGCTCAGTCAGTTGCGTGTCTGACTCTTGATTCAGGTTCAGGTCATGATCCCAGGGTTGTGAGATCAAGTCCCATGTTGGGCTCTGCACTGAGCATGGAACCTGCTTGAAATTCTCTCTCTCTCTCTCTCTCTCTCTCTCTCTGCCCCTCTCCCCAACTCACACTCTCCCACTCTTTCTCTAAAATTAAAGAAAGAAAACACTAACCCCTGGAGGTAGATGTCAGCAAGATGGCACTTAAGAAGGCCCTGGTCTCCCTTCCTCCATGGGAATACCAAGTAAACAACTACAGACCGACTGAAATAACTTTATAGGAGTCCTGGACAAAAGATGTATAGCAACGAAGTGAACACCCAATCAGAAAAGAAAAGAAAAGAAAAGAGAAGAGAAGAGAAGAGAAGAGGGAAGGGAAGAAAAGAAAAGGAAAGAGAAGAGAAGAGAAGAGAAGGGAAGAAAAGAAAAGGAAAGACAAGAGAAGAGAAGAAAAGAAAAGGAAAGGGAAGAAAAGAAAAGAGAAGAGAAGAAAAGGAAAGAGAAGAGAAGAGAAGAAAAGAAAAGAAAAGGGAAGGGAAGAAAAGAAAAGGAAAGAGAAGAGAAGAGAAGAGAAGAGAAGAGAAGAGAAGAAAAGAAAAGAAAAGGGAAGGGAAGAAAAGAAAAGGAAAGAGAAGAGAAGAGAAGAAAAGAAAAGAAAAGAAAAGAAAAGGGAAGGGAAGAAAAGAAAAGGAAAGAGAAGAGAAGAGAAGAAAAGAAAAGAAAAGTGAAGGGAAGAAAAGAAAAGGAAAGAGAAGAGAAGAGAAGAGAAGAAAAGGGAAGGGAAGAAAAGAAAAGGAAAGAGAAGAGAAGAGAAGAAAAGGGAAGGGAAAAAAAGAAAAGGAAAGAGAAGAGAAGAGAAGAGAAGAAAAGAAAAGAAAAGAAAAGAAAAGAAAAGAAAAGAAGAAAAGAAAAGAAAAGAAAAGAAAAGAAAAGGGAAGGGAAGAAAAGAAAAGGAAAGAGAAGAGAAGAGAAGATTTACTGTCTTCGTTTTTACGCACTAACCACTTTATTGTATACTTCTATGGCTCAGAATATCATATGATTATTATATGAAATCTGTATATTTTTAAATGTTTAATGGCAACATGACACAATTTTATTTTATACCTACACACACACTTGTATAAGAATTCCTCAATTTCAGCCATCTGATGCATCCTTAATTTCCCATTTTGTGTTGTTACTGATAGCAAAGTTACTAACATCCTTGTAACAATACTTGGACTTAGTTTATATTTTTCAGTTACTTTCTTAGGTAATAGTTGTAGCTAATGGCATTATTTGGTATGAGATATGAAAATTTTCTATGACTCCATAAAGTATTTTTATATTGCCTCCATCCCTGAGATAGTCAAATTACACTTTTGCTATTTTAATAGATTGGAACATTATTTCTCTTCTCAAAAAAAATAATAGGAATAAACTTAACCAAGGAGGCAAAAGTTTTGAAAACTACAAAATGCTGAAGATAATTGAAGAAGACACAAATAAGGACATCCCATGTTCATGGATTGGAAGCCTTAATATTATGAAGATGTCAATAATATTCACAGTAATCTACAGACTCAATGCAATCCTCGTCAAAATCCCAACATTTTTTGCAGGTACAGAAAAACCCATCCTCAGGTTCATATGGACTTGCAAGAGATCCCAAATAGCCAAAACCATCTTGAAAAGTAAGAACACAGTTGGAAGTCTCATTCTCCCCGATTTCAAACTCGCTGCAAAGCCACAGTAATAAAACACTGTGGTATTAGCATAACAACAAGCATATACACCAATGGATTAGAATAGAAAGCCCAGAAATAAACCTTCACATACATGGCCAAATGATTTCAACAATTGTGCCACGACCATTTAAGGGGGTAAAAGACAATCTTTTCAATAAATGGCATAGGAAAACTGAGTATCCAGAATAAAACAAAAAGAAGTTTGACCCTTATTTCCACCATATGCAAAAGTTACTAAAAATGAACCAACGGGCGCCTTGGTGGCTCAGTCAGTTGAGTGTCTGACTCTTGTTTTCAGCTCAGGTCATGATCTCATGGTCCGTGAGTTTGAGCCCTGCATCAGGCTCTGCACTGAAAGTGCAGAGTATGGTTGGGATCCTCTCTCTCCCCCTCTCTCTGTCCTTCTGCTTGCTCACACACTCTCTCTCAAAACAAATAAATAAACTTAAAAAAAAATAAGAAGAATGGACCAAAACCTAAATATAAGAGCTGAAATCACAAAACTCTTTTTTTTTTTTTAAAATTTTTTTTTCCAACGTTTTTTATTTATTTTTGGGACAGAGAGAGACAGAGCATGAACGGGGGAGGGGCAGAGAGAGAGGGAGACACAGAATCGGAAACAGGCTCCAGGCTCCGAGCCATCAGCCCAGAGCCCGACGCGGGGCTCGAACTCACGGACCGCGAGATCGTGACCTGGCTGAAGTCGGACGCTTAACCGACTGCGCCACCCAGGCGCCCCACAAAACTCTTAGAAGAAAACATATGGGGGAAACCTTCATGACATTAAATTGGCAATGACTTCTTGGATGTGACACCAAACACACAGGCAGCAAAAGAGAAGGTAAATTGCACTTTATCAGAATTTAAAATTTTTGTGCATCAAGGGACACTACCATGAATGAAAACACAACCCGTTGATGGCAGAAAAGATATGCACATTATATATTGGAGAAGGGGTTTACTTCCAGAATATATAAAGAAGTACAACTCAACAACAACAATGACAAAAATAAAGAAATAAACAACCCAATCAAAAAATGGGCAAAGGGCTTGAAATACACGTTCTCCAAATAAGATACACAGTTAATAAGCACAAGAAAAGGCACCCAACATCAATAATTGTTAGGAAAATGTAAATAAAAACTGCCATAAGGTATCCTCTCACACTCATTAGCATGGGTACTATCAAAGAATCAGAAAGTAACAAGAGTTAGCGAGGATATGGGGCAACTGAAACCCTCATGCATCATTGGCGGGAATGTAAGTGGTGTTCCCACTGTGGAAAATGGTAAGAGGAGCGCCTGGGTGGCTCAGTCTGTTGAGCGACTGACTTCGGTTCAGGTCATGATCTCGCGGTTTGTGAGTTCGAGCCCCGTGTCGGGCTCTGTGCTGACAGCTCGGAGCCTGGAGCCTGCTTCTGATTCTGTGTCTCCCTCTCTCTCTGTCTCTCTCTGTCTCAGAAATAAATAAACGTAAAAAAAAAAATTTTTAAACAAAAAAAGAAAATGGTAGAGTGAGCCTCAAAAAAAGAATGAACCTAGAACTTTCCATTTCTGGACAGGTACCCAGAGAATTGAAAGCAAGAATATGAACAGATACAGGACGCCTGGGTGGCTCATTCACTTGAGTGACCAGCTTTGGTTCAGGTCATGATCTTGAAGTTCGTGAGTTTGAGCCCCGCATCGGGCTCTCTGCTGTCAGAGGGGAGCCTGCTTGGGATTCTGTCTCTCCTTCTATCTGCTCCTCCCCCACTTGAGCTGTCCTCTCTCCCGTTCGGTCTCTCTCTTTCTCTAAATAAATAAAACTAAAAAAAAAAAAAAAAAAAAGAAATAAGGTAGTCACAAAAGGACAAATGCTGTATGTTCCTTCTTTACGATGTTCCTAGAATAATGAAATTCATGGAGACAGAAGGTAGAGAGTGGTGGCTTCCAGGGGCTAGAGGAAGGAGGGGAAGGGGCATTAATGCTTAATGGGGACAGAGTGTCAGTTGGGGACGATGACAAAGTTCTGGAGATGGATGGTGAGGCTGGTCGCACAACACTGTGAATGTACTTCATGCCGCAAAATGCACACTTCAAAATGGTTAAAATGGTGAAATTTATGTTCTGTGTATTTGACCACAATTTAAAAAATCTAGCCCCCTTAGAGTGCTTTTGCATTCACGCGGCCTTTCTAGAAAGACAAACAAAGGTATTCAAAAGCAGATAAAATAGGAAGGAGGAAAGCCACCCACAAGGATTCAGAAGAATCCAACCTTTCATAAAAATATAGAAAAACTGATACTCAGCGGATAAGAGAGGCACTCCAATATATTGGTTTAAACTATCCTCATCATGTTGAAAAATGATGAACAAAAAGGAAACACGGACAGATGCAAATATTCCAGAGGCTGTTGTATTTTAGGTCAACTAATCACTAGGGCAATCGATGTTTCCCGCTCCTGAAGATGCTTCCGCCCGAGACTGGGGCTGCCAGGGAATGTGCGGGAAGGAGGCAGGGCACGTGCCATGGCCAAGTCCAGTGGACACAGCTACAGGAGAAGAGAGACAACGGTCAGGGATGCTGGACTCACCTGACCAGCCGTCAAGGACACGGCTTCCACCCGGCTCAAGATGAGTCCCTTCTCTTCTGGGCCCGGCTTCCCCTCACCACGGTCTCTGTCAGTTCCCAGGATGGACGTTCACTAGGAAGATCCCAGCTGGCAAGGAAGACAGCTGGGAGCCATCCCGGCTTTGGCTCAGTCTCACCTGCTGACGGGGAAGAGGGAGTCTCCCTTCCTCTTTGCGGAGCGAGGACCTGCTGACGATAGCCACCGTTTACGAGCGCTCACTATTTCCCGAGCACTGGGTGACACTAGACCGTGCCACAGAAATGGAGGACCAGTGTGGGCGAGCGACCTGTTCAAGCTCAGGCTGAGGGAGGATTTCCAATGTCAGACACGTGGTCATGGACGGCTTCCCTGCAAGGTATTTGATGGACACCCGATGGTAGGGCAGAAGCAAGCCAGGGGGCCACACGCAGGGAAAGCGTCTGGGGAGGAGACAGCGAGGACGATGCCAGACGGGGGAGAGTCTGCGGGCCCGCTTGAAGAACAGTGGGGAGTCTGGCGTGGCCGGAACGAGTGAGTGAGAGGCAGGAGGGGACGGGGCTCAATGGGCAGGGCCACGCAGGCTAATGTAAGGACTTAGCTTCTACCCTGAGTGAGAGGGGGAGCCGCGGAGGGTTCTGGGAAAGGGACGGGTGAGATCTGGCTCTGGTGTAGCCAGAACCCCTCTGGCTTCTCTGCTGAGGCTAGACCAGGCTACTGCTCAGAAACAGAAAACCCAAGGAGGGGGGATAACTTGTTCAAAGTCACCCCCAACGTCCCCTTGGAGGGAGAATACACAGCCACCTCCCCTCAGAGACCACCTGTCTGTCTCCTGCCTCTGTTGGTGGCACACCTTGGCACCAACCGGTTCTTGGGACATGTGAATAGATTTGGATGCACCTGTTGAACAGCTTTGCGAAGGGAACAGGATGTAGACTTCTGACCTTAACTTCAGTCAATAAAGACGAGAAAACACCTCATTTGCCAGCATACCAGCATTCAGAAGCACCGACCTGAGCTCCGTCCCTCCTCCCCACCAGCTGCGCAGTCTCTCTGCCCTACCAGGGAGAAACCGGTGCTTGGGTCACCCCGAGGGGCGATAAAAGGCATGTCATTCCCCAAGACCGTGTTCGAATCCTGACCCCGACGCCTACCGGCTGGCGATGCCCATCAAGTGACCCGGCCCCTGGACGCATCTCGGCTCACACAGCCTGTGAAATGCAGATTTAAAATCTCAGCCTCCTGTGCTGACAGCTCGGAGCCTGGAGGCTGCCCGGGGCTCTGTGTCTCCCTCCCTCTCTGTCCCTCCCCACCCGCCCCCCCACGCTCTGTCTCTCTCTCCCTCAGAATAAATAAACGTTAAATACATTTTTAAAAAAGATTGAAAATAGCAGCCTGGTTTATTTTATAAATGGCAGTTTATTCCCCTTCATCCCTTCATCTGTCTCACCCATCCTCCCACCCTCTGCCCTCTCTGGTAACTACCAGCTTGTTCTCTGTCCTTAAGAGTCTGTTTATTTGTCTCTTTTTTCCTTTGCTTTGTTTCTTAAGTTCCACATCGAAGTGGCATCGTACGGTGTTTGTCTTGCTCTGTCTGACTTATTTCACTTAGCATGATATTTTGTAAGTCCATTCGTGCTGTAGCAAATGGCAAGATTTCATCCTTTTACATGGCTGCGTAATATTCCATTGCGTGTCTATATATATTCCATTATATATTTATATCTCTGTCTATCTATCTATCAACACATGAGATATAGATATAGAGGGACACCTGGGTGGCTCATTCGGTTGAGTGCCCGACTCTTGGTTTGCCTGGGTCGTGGTCGCACGGCTCGTGTGTTCGAGCCCCACATTGGGCTCTGTGCTGGCAGTGTGGGTTCTGGTTGGGATTCTCTCTCTCTCCCTCTCTCTCTCTCTCTGCCCCTTCCTTACTTGCTTGAGCACACGCCCCCTCTCTCTCTCTCAAAACAAATAAAGCAACTTAAAAAAAGATATAGATCGATACACCACATCTCTCGATCCATCCATCTATTGATGGACACTCGAGCTGCATAGCATACGGAATACAGTCGATAATATTGTCATAACACTGTATCGTGACAGAGAGTGACAACACTTAGCATGGAGAGAGCACTGTGTAAACGCATTGTATTGTTGAATCACTATGTTGTCCACCTGAAACTAACATCGTATGTCAACTACACTTCAAAAATAAATTTTTGGGGGGCGCCTGGGTGGCTCGGTCGGTTGAGTGTCCGACTACAGCTCAGGTCACGATCTCGCGGTCCGTGAGTTCGAGCCCCGCGTCGGGCTCTGGGCTGATGGCTCGGAGCCTGGAGCCTGCTTCGGATTCTGTGTCTCCCTCTCTCTCTGCCCCTCCCCCGTTCATGCTCTGTCTCTCTCTGTCTCAAAAATAAATAAACGTTAAAAAAAATTTACAAAAATAAATTTTTTTAAAGTCCTAACCCTCAAAATATGACTAAGGAACTGACCATTAAACAAACAAACAAACAAACAAACAGCAGTCTCGTAAGGTTGCCGTAGGGATTTAAGGACATGATGTAAGTGAAGGTTCAGGAAGAAATGCCTCGTCTCCAGCAGTTGCCCATGGCCGCAGTAAAAGCCTCTTTCCTGGGTCCCCTGTGTAGATTTCAGTGGCCTCCCTAACCCTCAATTCTTCTCCACCAGCACACTCTCCACACTGACCACTTGATATCCGAATACGACTGTCTCTGGGAAAAAGATATCTGGAGACATTCATCATTTGGGCTCCTTATATCTCCCCCTCTCTTCCCCCCCAACCCCACCCCCACCTGCTTTCGAGCAGGGAGTGGCGGGAACAAAACCAAAGCTTCCCTGTAACCCTCGGTCTTCTGTGTTCCATGAAGCCCGAGCCCTCCGGAAAAGGGGGTTCACGGGCAAGGTCAAAGGGAGGAATATGACGGATCGGGATTTCTCCCAGATTAAAAAAAAAAAAAAAAAAAGGTAATAAGAGCAGAGATTGGTAGGTCCTGGAGACTGTATGACCTGAAGCCTATTTCCTGACAATGCTAACAGGCGGCAGAATCCAAGTAAGGAAGGCCTGCATGGTATATCAGGGGAAAATCAGGATCACAATTTACAAAAGAGTCCCATGCCTCGCTTGGCCACCGAGAGCCACCAGACCCCAAGGGGTCACTCAAGCAGAGATGGTGAATGCTTCAATCATCCATCATCCACATGACTGATCAAGCAGTGGACAGGCTGCTGAAAGGTTACTGGGCTTCCCCAAATCCCTTGACACCATATAAGACCCCGGAACATGGATGAGATCATATCTGGACCTTCTTGAGGGGGCCTCCCTTTACTGGTTGGGATTGATGTTCACATGGGAGGGCTCACATTCAGAAATTAGGTTGAGTTATACAAAAAAGAAGTTCGATCTCATGCACGTGTGAATTTGTGGATTGAGGGTCACACGTGCTGCATGACTGGATCTTACGGCTCCCCATTGCCCTAGAAAATCACACCTCTTAGCCATCATCAAAGTCCCTCAATGGTCTGGTTTCTATTGTCTCCCAGCCTCACACCTCACCACCCCCAACAGCAAACATACCTGCCAGATATACTGAAGGACTTCCATTTCCCAGAGGTCTGCATCATGCCCTCTCCCACCTCCATGCTTTCTCCTGTTTTCCCCTTTGCTTGGAACACCTTTACGCACACACTGAGGCCACCCTGAGACTTCCCACCCTCTTCTGAAAAATCAGCTCAAACATGAGACCAACCCATGATGCAGGATGAATTAGGGACCCTGTCCCCGCTCTTCCTACAACACTGATGTCACTGTCCTATCATACGCCACAGTCTGTTGCACCTGTTGACCTAGCCGTCTCTACCCCCTCTAAAGGCCTTGAGTGCGGAAATAATATTCTTTTCATTCTCGCACACCCAGTGTCCGGCTTGGGGCCCGGCAACAAAGACACGCGTGGTAAATGTTTGATGAAGGCATCAGTTAGTAAAACAATCATCTTTGTAAGTGCCTCAATACCCCCATTTGTTAAGCTAGGAAGGGAGACCAGACAACAAGGGCTCTGGCATCCGGTGTTGTGACTCCATGAACTGTGTTTGGTTGATAGAGTCATTAGCAGGGTTCGAAATAGATTGTTATTAGCCCTTGTGAGTCAGGTGGGAGGGGGTGTGGACAAAACTGGGGAAATATCCACGCTGATCTTCAGACAGGACCCGTGCCAAAAAGAGGAGTTACCGACTCAGGTAATTTAAAAGTCCAAAGCTTCCGGATATACCCATGAGCTCCCAGAACCTTAAGCTTTTCTGATTGATCCCTGCACACTCCTCCCCGTATCTATGGTGTTTAAGCCCACCTCTGGAATCAAGCCAGGAGTTTCTGGTGCACCTCCCGGCTACCCCCATCTCACAGTGGCTTACTCTGATCTCCCATGCCTGAGTATCTGTCTGCCTGGAACGGACCAATCGCCTAGAATAACGGTGCCCCCAGCTCACTTGGAGACCACTTTCTGGATTTACCCCAACGCCCAGCCCAAGGGACTTTTGGACATTAGTTCCTGAGTGGTGGCCACCACCCTGGAAGCCAATCGAAAGCAGATTCGTGGGGTGCCTGGTGGCTCAGTCATTTGAGTGTCTGACTCTTGATTTCGGCTCAGGTCACGATCTTATGGTTCATGAGATCGAGTCCCACATTGGGCTCTGCACTGATTGTGCAGAGCCTGTCTGGGATTCTCTCTCTCCATTTCTCACTGCCCCTCCCCTGGTTATATGTTCTCTGTATCTCTCTCTCTCTCTCAAAGTAAAAATAAATAAACATTCTTTAAAAAAGCATATTCACTTGTCCTAAATAAACCCCACTGCCTCCTTCTCCTGACCACCAGGCTACAAGAATACATAGGAGCACATTACAGCTACAGCACATCCTCCCACTTCCCTTGGCAAATATTCATTCATTCAACCAACAACATGGCTTAAGTGCCTCCTGTATGCCCGCTGTTGTGCCAAGGGCTGGGGACACAAAATTGAAGGAGTCTGCTTCCCAAGAATTGCTCAGGTTAGAGAGGAAAGTGGATATTTACCAAACCATTATGCACACGGCTGTTTCATTTCAACTGTGCCCAGTCTCAAGACAGAATGGTACAAGCTGCTAAAAGAACATACAGTTTGGTCTAAAAGATCTCCTCGAGGGGCTCCTGGGTGGCTCAGTCGGTTAAGCAGCCGACTTCGGCTCAGGTCACGATCTTGCGGTCCGTGGGTTCGAGCCCCATGTCAGGCTCTGTGCTGACTGCTCAGAGCCTGGAGCCTGTTTCAGATTCTGTGTCTCCCTCTCTCTCTGACCCTCCCCCGTTCATGCTCTGTCTCTCTCTGTCTCAAAAATGAATAAACGTTAAAAAAATTTAAAAAATAAATAAATAAATAAATAAATAAATAAATAAATAAAAGATCTCCTCGAGGAAATTACAGTGAAGCTGGAACCATAAGATCAAGTAAGACTTAGCCAGGTGAGGAGAGGGAAGATGGGTGAGACAGAAGAAACAGCTCGTGCAAAGGTCCTGGGGCTGAAAGATGACGGAGAGTCAGCAGCCCCGTAAGCCAGGAGAAGAGGACCAGGCTAGGAGGTATACTTAAGGCAGTATCTTCCAGGGATGTAAAGTTTTAAAATTTCTACATCTCATTTCATTAGAAATGGAAATCTCTGTAAAGCAGCCAAGACTCTTTTTTTTTTTCCACCCTGTCTTCCTTATTCTCATACAATTCAGACTTCAAACAGCCATTCCCCACACTGCCTCGAGGCACCTAACCTGGAGCATCCCTGAAAGTCTGCCAATTACAGCAGTCCACGTATTAATTCTGCCACCAACAGGGCTTCCCTAAGAAGCAGCCAGGTGCCTAAGGGGACTGAGAAATTGCTCTGACAGCACACTCTCTCGGGCACTGCTGGTGTGTTGGGTCCACGGGTGTGATCTTGCTGCTCCCAAGCACTTAAAAATGCAATGTCTGAACATCTTTCCCCTTCGAGGGGGAGGAAAAAAAGGTTCTGTGAAAACACCACACACATACACACACACACACACACACACACATACACACACACACGCTGCCACTCAAACTCTCTCCAAACATGCTGTCACAGAGGCTCTGTCCCTCTCTCCACTGATGCTATTTGAAGGCTGTCCCAGCACCAGCCAGATCCCCCGCCCCGCTTGGCTGCCTCCACGACCTCCATTATTTATGACAGGGCGTGAAATTGATTGTGGAATCAAATGAACTCTTCAATTATTGCTGCACAAATAAATCTCTGTTTCCAGAGTTCCTCTGGGGAGCAGGCATCTAACCCCAGGTTCAAGGTAATAGATATTTCTAGATGGCAAAGTACAGGTGACTCTATTGTAATGATTGTCAAGTTATAAGATTCCCAGGGTCGAGCGATTCTTTCTCTCCCTCTGGGCGCCCCCTCCCTTAGCAATTCCGAAGGAAGCACATTCCAATGGTCTTCCCGTTGTGCGCCTACATGGCCCTTTCCCCGGCTGCTGGGTGCATGACAGATATTTCCCTGCTGCGGGCTCTGGTCATTTCCAACCCTTTTCACAGGAAATATGCAGTGAGTGTTAATGGGGTTATGGAAAGATTAATGGAGCTTTCAGGGTGTTCGGGCTTGGCTGGTATTTCTTCCACAGAAAGCCATCAGCTCAGGAAAATTTAATGATGAGACTTAGCCCATTAAGACAACAAAAAGACAACCTCCACCCATCTTGGGTTTAATCTTACTTTCCTTCCTGATAACATAGAGCCTTCCTGGATAGGGCAGAGAAACACAGACCCCAAAGGTGCTGAAGACTTACTGTGGCATGCCAAACGTGGGCTGGGTACATTCACAAGCATCAGGTCTCAAAAGCCGGTGAGCACGGGCCGCATTTGGCCCACAGAGGCGTTCTGACTGGTACACCCAGTGTTCTTGGAAAATAAGGGTTGGTAAATTTCACATACAGAATCTGGCTTTCCTTGAAATTAACAGATCTGTCCAGACCATGCCTGCACCTCTGTCTGGCCCCGATGGGCAGGAACTGAGGTATATCGCCCCTCTTTAGATGGCAAAGGGCCCTGCCTGGCTCCAGTTCATTAATTCACCTGCCTGGACTCTGTAAACGTTTGAACAGGCAGTCCCTGGAAGTTCCCACCTCACTGCCTTCTCACCACTACCAATATCTCCCCTTAACAGCTGGGACCACATGCTGTTCTAGCACAGAGAAGACAGAGGCAAACTTGTGTTGGAGTGCATAGACCTCATGACAGCTTCTGGCTTCATGGACCAGGAAAGAGAACTCAAGCCAAGCTAAAAAAATAAATAAAAATAAAATAGGCTTTCTGACTTGGGTTGAATGACACTGCCGGCTTTCCTGGGTCTCCAGCTTGCAGATGGCAGGTCATGGGACATCTCGGCCTCCATAAACACATGATCCCATTCCTCATTAAATCTCTCTCCCCTTCTCCTCCTCTAGATAGATGATGAATGGATGGATGGAAGGATGGATGGATGGATGGATGGATGGATGGATGGATGGTTGGATGGATGGATGGATGGATAGGTGGATGGATGGTTGGATGTATGGATGGATGGATGGATGGATAGGTGGATGGATGGATGGATGGATGGATGGATGGATGGATAGGTGGATGGATGGTTGGATGGATGGATGGATGGATGGATGGATGGATGGATGGATAGGTGGATGGATGGATGGATGGATGAATGGATGGATGGATGGATGGATGGATGGATGGATGGATGGATAGGTGGATGGATGGATGGTTGGATGGATGGATGGATGGATGGATGGATGGATGGATAGGTGGATGGATGGTTGGATGGATGGATAGGTAGGTAGATAGGTGGATGGATGGATTGGTAGGTGGATGGATGGATGGATGGATGGATGGATGGATGGATGGATGGATAGGTGGATGGATGGTTGGACGGATGGATAGGTAGGTAGATAGGTGGATGGATGGATTGGTAGGTGGATGGATGGATGGTTGGATGGATGGATGGATGGATGGATGGATGGATGGATAGGTAGGTAGGTAGATAGGTGGATGGATGGATTGGTAGGTGGGTGGATGGATGGATGGATGGATGGATGGATAGGTGGATGGATGGTTGGTTGGATGGATGGATGGATGGATGGATGGATGGACGGATGGATGTTGGGTGGAGGGAGGGAGGAGGGGATGGATGGATAGATAGATAGATAGATAGATAGATAGATATAAAAACCCCATTGGTCTGACTAATGCAGAGACCTGAAAGTGGACTTCAACCATCTCTATTTTGACCTCAAACTTTCTAATTGATTAAGTTCTTTCCAGCTCCTCTCTTAACTCAGGCAAAAGGTCAGTGTGGAAAGCATCCTGAGATGAGAACCGAAGGAATAAGGATTGCCCTGAGCCAGCAAGACCCCCACCTGTGATTGACCCTAAGACAATGATTTGACCTTCCCTGCCACCTCCACATACCCACCTTTATGCCACGTTTTCCTTATATAAACCTGGAAGGACTTTCAGGACTCTGGAGACAGTCTCTGAGATGTTAGTGGGTTCTCTTCCCCGTGTGGGTCTTTCTTATTCTCCACCCCTGGGCTCTGTCTGCCTTTGGATGTTGTTAGCGGCAAGGGGCAGAACCTGAGCCCCTTGAGCCAGAACCAGAACCTGAGCCCCAGAACCAGAACCCGGAGCCAGGTGCTCCTGCACTCCAGCTACAGACCAACTAGAATTACACAGTGCAGCCTGGGCCCTGTGACACAGCTTGGCTCTTCTCCTGAGGACAAGAGGAGCTTTTGGAGGGGTTTGGAGGGGTCTGAGCTGCTCTGTGACCTGGTCAGTACACATCCTAGAAAGATCACTCTGCCTGTAGTGTGAAGAGGCTGGGAGGAGGCACACCGGAGGCAGGAAGGCCAGGCGTCAAGCTGGATTGGCTCCCAGGTGGAGGTGAGATAGGCCGAGTAACGCAGAGGTGGAGCCACCGACTTGCTTTCAGGCCCTAGCAGTATTTCTACGCTTCTGAAAGCTTCGAATCTTGAGAAAACATTCCCTCGCAAATTCCTCTGTTGTGGTCAGAAACGCTGGGGAAGGGGCTGAGGCAGGCTGAAAAGCAGAGGTTCAGAATCCCCACCTGTGACTATACACATATTGATGCCTGCTCTGCAGATGGGGAAACTGAGGCACGGGCCAATGAAGTGACTTGCAGGAGCGCACACAATTGTTGAGTTGAGGGACTCAGAGAAGAGAAGCCTGGCTATCAGTTACTGATCGAGAGTTAGCACCGGATGGGGGCATGGCTACTGTCTTTAAGCCTCAGTTAGGTCGTACAACCATCCCACAGGGTCTGAACAGTACTTCTCTATCACGGATGGAAAACCCAACGCAACCAAGCACTGGGAATCTTGGCGTAGCGAAACAAGTAATAATATTCTAATATTCAGGGTCACAGCCGGTATCCATCATCCAGCGTTCAGCGTGTGTCAGGCAGAACGCCACAGGCTTTATACGTGTGAACTCACCGAATCCTCCCCCAAACTCTCGGGAAAGGAAACCAAGGACAAAAAGGAAAGGTCACTAATCTACACGGCAAGTGTGCAAGGGGAGACGTGACCCCCGGCCATTGGACCCTGGACCCCCTACTCCTCGTGGCTCTGCTGGTTGGACTTTCACGTGGTGGGGGAAGCAGGTGGGCCATGAGAGCCGATCCACTGTCCTGCTCAGGTTTTCCAGCTGTGCGCACTTGGGACATGGTTACCAGCTTCACTGGTGCGTATCTGGGCAACTGGCCCCAAGTGGTTGGCTTGGGGTACTAGGCGGTGCCCTGGAAGAACATTCGGAGTTCAAATCGGGGAGTTGGAGATGCTTATAGACATCTAACTTACAAACAAAGACAAAAGCTCATGTGTCCTGTTCCTCAAATGTGGAACCTGCCAGCCATACAACGATGGGATTTGCACTGGACCCCCAGGCCCGTGCACCCTCCTTATTCTCCTCATTCCGTATTAGCTCTGGATTCATGACAAGCCCATTTCATTCATTTGCCTACATGACTCCAAGCCCCAGTTAGTTTGTCACAGTGGTGTGGTGGTTATGCATGCTGGCAACCAATATTCCTGGTTTTCTCCTTCAAAGGACTGAGTATACCGAGCTTCCCCAGCTCCCCCGACTTTAATGGGGCCATGTGATTTGTCCAACAAACCGTGAACAGAAGTGACTCTCGACTTCTGGGCAGAAGGGTTAAAGATCCAGGGTGAAGTCGCCACATTTCCTTCCCCCTTCCCTCGTGGCCGTAAGCCGCATCTTAAGGGTCCACGCTGGCCCGGGACTACGGCACGGCAGCCCCACCTTCTCCTGAAGGACACAGCGGGTGTGAGGAGAGGAATCCGAGTGGCCCTGCCCTCAAGGTGATCACAGTCCAGTGGATGGGAAAATCGGGACACAAATCGCAGTAACCCCGGTCTGACTTCAGGGGATCCATCTCAATTACTTCACATTCCCACACCAAAGGGCAGGCTCACCCACGTGGCACAGAGGGCCGTGGGGAGCTGGCCAGAGGGGACATGGAGATGGGAGCACGTTCTCGGACCAGAAGACCGGGTTCTCCTCCACACGCGGTTTCCCGAAAGGCCCGTCGTGAGGATGTGTGGCCCATCTGGAAAATTCATTACTCTCCAGCCGAGTGATATGGCCCTATTTATCCTGGAGTCAAGAATCGGCCTGTGGGCAGCTGTGTAAACTCCAAGGGAAATGGGATATCGATTTGCAATCTCGTAGAAACACGCGCGCGCGCACACGGCCTCCTTCAAAGCTGGGGCTTCTAACTACTTTGTCACCAACACCTTCTTATTCTTTTATTCTGTTTCTCCTCTGGAGCCATGGTTGGAAAGGCATTTCCTCCAAAACACCCGGTAAACAGGAAGTAATATAGCCCCTTCCTTCCAGCTAGGTAATATCCCCTTTTTTTGAATGTCAGTCCCAGATTTTGAACCTCCCATCCCCATCCACTGGGTGATTCACAAACTTTAGATGCTTTAGAAGCACTCCTGGGCCCCAACCCCCAGAGATCCTGACTGGGTTACGCCCCAGCTGGTGCCTGGGGATATGCATTTCAGCAAAACCACGCAGGTCACTGTGGTGCTGGTAGTCAGGGAGTCAGACGGGAGAAGGGCTGGTTTTAATGCTGCTTCTGAAAGGCACTGCACATTCCCGACTCCAGGGACTGCCAGTGGCCTGAACGTGCGCCAGATCCCCTCAGCCCCATTGGCAAGACGATGCCAGATCCCCATCAACTCTCTGTAGTGCCACCAGGCAGGTTGCTAAGGGGTCTTGCTGTCTTTAGTTCCCCCTCCTCCGTCCATCTCCCTACTGCGTCTGCACATCCAACATGGCACCCCAGCTGCCAAGCCTCCGTGAGCACCCTGTTCCCTCCCGTGAGCCTCTTCTTTTTCTTTAACATTTTTTCTTATTTTGGGGGGAGCGCAAGTTGGGGAGGGGCGCAGAGAAGCGGACAGAGGATCCATCCGAAGCAGGCTTTGCACTGACAGTCTGACGGCGGTGAGCCCAATGTGGGGTTCGAAGTCACAAACCGTGAGACCGTGACCTGAGCCGAAGTCGGACACCTAACTGACTGAGCCACCCAGGCGCCCCTCTGTTGAGCACTTCTGCTGGGCGGGCGTACTGCTGTGCACTTGACAAATCTGACGTCCTGTCTAGTCCCCACAAATCCCTATGACATCTCGTTTCCACTCGGAGGAGAGGGAAACTGAGAAGCAGGTAACTTGAATAACAGACCTTCCCTTGACATTTACAGGGCCCCAGGCAAGAGGAAGCCTTGAGCCCAAAACCCACACCCCTTCCCTCTCTACCCTGGCTGCATCCCATACGTCAAGGGGCTTCCGTCATGCATGTGTGTGAATACTCCAGCTTGCACATCATCCGTATCACCCCAGAACCACGGCACCTTGGGCTCTGCCCAGCAGTGGGAATGTGCACACCAGAAGCACGGTGCATCCTCGGGGTGGGGGTGGGGGGTGGCCTTGGCAAAGAGGTTCATGCAGGCTCTCCGGGTAGGCTAGGGGAGGCTTGCATGGGCATCTCCCTAGATGGCATGGTCTAGAATAAGGGAGCCTGGGTTCTGGGCAGGCATGTCCCCTGGACCCCACTGACCCCTCACCCCATGCAGCCAGAGGAAAGCCACAGCGGACCCTCTGCCGTCCTCTCTGCCAGGTCCAAGGGCACTGCTGTGAAGGTGTCACAATGGTAGGGTGACAATGGATGGGAGTCCCGCCTGACTCCAAGGCCCATGACCTCAATTAACACTCCACCCTCTTCCTCCCTCCCTCCGAGTTCAGACTCTCAGCATGGACTGTGCAATCTGGTCCTGGCTGCCTGGACCCTCCCTCCTTCACCGGCAGAATCTCCTCTGTTTCAGACCCAGGCTACGATTTGCCAGTTCCGAGGCAGGCCTCACTCTCTCATCCCCCTCTGCCTCTGTGAGCTCTAGTGCTTACGTTTGAAACATCCTTCTTTTTGTTTGTCACCCGGACAACTTCTATTTACTTAGAGCTCAGATCAAATGTCCTCTACAAAGCCTTCTCCAGCTCCTCCCCAGCCACCCCAGGGCAGGACTTTAACCCCTCTCTTATGGCCGCTGCAAGCAACGCACATTACACTCTTGATGAGCCTGATGAACCCCTCCGTAACCAGAGAAGCCCACAAGGGTTCTGGAACATTCAGTGCTGAGTAAATTGTTTTTTACAAGAACCATGCTAAATCTGATGCCAAATCACTCTTCGCTGTTTCCAAAACCCAAATATTTTTCAAGAGATAAAAACCTATCTTGCATGGGAAACTCAAAGTGTGTATATCCTAAGTAGAAAAAGATATTCATCATTAGCAAAAAAAAAAAAAAAAAAGGATAAAGCACATTTATTTGACATGAGAAAATGTTGAATGAAAACAGCATATTACAGATCAAAAGAGAGTGTTCACATTTAAAAGTGGACACCTAAAATATACATTAAATATAGGCGTACTCATAGAAAAATGCATAACATTATAAAATATTAAATGCCATTCCCCATCAACATGAGGGTCAGGAGATTCATCAATGTCTTGCTTTTTTTTTTTTTTTTTATAATTTTTTTTTCAACGATTTTTATTTATTTTTGGGACAGAGAGAGACAGAGCATGAACGGGGGAGGGGCAGAGAGAGAGGGAGACACAGAATCGGAAACAGGCTCCAGGCTCCGAGCCATCAGCCCAGAGCCTGACGCGGGGCTCAAACTCACGGACCGCGAGATCGTGACCTGGCTGAAGTCGGACGCTTAACCGACTGCGCCACCCAGGCGCCCCATCAATGTCTTGCTTTAATGAATTGTTAGAATGTTTTATACGAGGGGCACCTGGGTGGCTCAGTGGGTCGGACATCGGACTCTCGATCTCAGCTCAGGTCTTAATCTCAGGGTTGTGAGTTCAAGCCCCGCATTGCATGAAACCTACTTCAAAAAAACTAAAGTTTTATATCAAAAATATTTATTTTATGCTTTAAAAATAAACATATGTTTTTAAAAGAAAGTGGCAGAGTTGGAAACCTTCTGGTTGGGCCAGAAGGTATGGGTGCCTCCCTGGGGCAGTGCTTTGAAAATGGTGCTTCTCATCTGTATGCAGCAGCCCCGTTCACCAACAGATAAAAAGAATAAAGAAAAGGCAGTATCTTTATACAATGGAGTGTTATTTGGCCAGAAAAAAAAAAAAATGAAACCTTTCCATTTGCCACACCATGGATGGACCTTGAGGGCATTATGCTAAGTGAAATAAGTCAGGCAGAGAAAAACAAATACTGTAGGGTCTCAATTATAGGTAGAATCTTGAAAGAAAGAAAGAAAGAAAGAAAGAAAGAAAGAAAGAAAGAAAGAAAGAAAGAAAGAAAGAAAGAAAGAAAGAAGCTCATAGTCGCAGAGAACAGATTGATGGATGGATGGTTGCCAGAGGCAGGGGGTGAGCAAAATGAGTGATGGGGGTCAAAAGGTACCAACTTTCAGTTATAAAATAAATAAGTCCTGGGATGTAATGTACAGCACAGTGACTCCTGTTAATCTACTGGATTGCATGTTTGAAAGTTGCTAAGAGGGGCGCCTGGGTGGCTCAGTCGGTTGAGCGTCTGACTTCGGCTCAGGTCATGATCTCACAGTCTGTGGGTTCGAGCCCCGTGTCAGGCTCTGTGCTGACAGCTCAGAGCCTGGAGCCTGTTTCCAATCCTGTGTCTCCCTCTCTCTCTGCCCCTCCCCCAAGTCTCACTTTGTCTCACTCTGTCTCTCAAAAATAAATAAATATTTTTTAAAAATGAAAGTTGCTAAGAGAGTAGATCTTAAAAGTTCTCATCACGAGAAAAAAAATTCTGGGGGCGCCTCGGTGACTCAGTCGGCTGAGTGTCCAATGATTACAGCTCAGGTCATGATCCCAGGGTTGTGAGATCGAGCCCTGTGCCAGGATCCTCTCTCTTTCTTTCCCTCTGCCCCTCTCCCCTGCTCTTTCTCTCTAAAATTTAAAAAAAAAAAAAAATCTGTGACTATGTGTTAATTAGATTTCTTGTGGTGACTACTTTGCGATGTACACAAATATCAAACCATTACGTGGGGCACCCGAAATCAACATAATGGGTGTCGGCTCGATCTCAATAAAAAACCACAGAAGCTCTCTCGTCATTATCGTTTTATTCTCCAACTGCAATCTCACCAACGTAGAGTAGAATGAGCCCGTGCGTTCTCTATTTCTCTGAAGGCAAGTGAGAATCATAGTTACATTCTTAGGAGCACAATGACATCATCATCATTGCCTGATACTGACTTGGTGCTCCATAGAAAAAAATCTTAAATCCTCTTACGCACAAATCATCCTTTCTCCAACCCCCTCACGTCCACCAGGCGAGTCAGGAGTGTTTTGAGCCTGTTTGCCTTACTTTCAAACTTGTCGGATCTCACTTTGACAGGTTTAGTGCTGCATTCCATTTGAAACCCAAAATGGGTCAGCCGACCCACCAGGCAGCAGAAGCACTCGGTGTACCCTTTGGGGATTACGCTAGGGAACCCGGACCCTCTCCTCGCCCAGAAAAGCTAACAGATAATTTCTTTCTTTCAGCAGCAATTTGCAGTTGATCAAGCCCTTACCCGTAGCCACGTCTTGGAAAGGTGGTAAGTATTGAGTGACTTACAAACAGCTGGGAAGCTCTGACTATATTCCAAAGCCAGAGTAAATGAGTAAATGCCACCTAGCTGCCTTCGTTGGTCGGTCACCTTTCTCTGCCTTCCCAAGGGCCCAGCTATTATCCCTTCGCCCACTGTCACCACAGACAGCTGGTTCCTGGCCCTCCAGGCGACACTGCTTAAAGAAACCCACATTTGAGGGCGCCTGGGGGCTCAGTCGGTTGGGCATCTGACTTCAGCTCAGGTCATGATCTCACAGTCTGTGAGCTCGAGCCCCACATCGGGCTCTGTGCTGAGGGCTCAGAGCCTGGAGGCTGCTTCAGATTCTCTCTCTCTCTCTCTCTCTCTCTCTCTCTCTCTCTGTTCCTCCTCCACTCATGCTCTGTCTCTCAAAAATGAATAAACATTCAAAAAATTAAAAAAATAAAAATAAAGAAACCCACATTTGACTCCCGAAGAAGAGAAAAGAAGAAAACAAATATTTAAGGTTCAAAATATCTGACATTGACCCTATGGAAAGGTGTTAGACCATAACTGTTAGGAGCATGAGCTTTGAGCAAATGTTGGATTTGACGCCTGGCTCTTGTACCTGTCCAGCTACGTGACCCTTGGCTGCCTATTAACCTCTCTGAGCCTTCACGTCCACATCTGCAGACAAGAAATCGTAATTCTCTGTCAGCGTGTTGTTGAGAAGTTCCGAGGTTGTTGATGATATAAAATATGTCGGATACTTGTCTTGGGCTGAATTCCCCAGAAGTAGAGGCTGAAATGCGGACAGCTGTCCAGAGAAGGGGAGAGAGGGAAGGGCAGAATAGAACGAGGGTGGAAAGAAAAGCAGGCACATGGTCTCAACCCAAGACTGCCTCTGGGCTGATCCCACAGGGAGCTCTGGAGCACAACATGAGACACAGAGCTCATCCCAGATTGAGGAAGGAGGGCCAGCCTGGGTCAGTCAGTCAGTGGCTGCTCGAGGAGCAGGTGAGATGCTCTGATTTAGCCAGATAAGGTGGCTCCTGTTTGGCCAGGCGAAATTTCTCCGTTCTTCCAGGTGAGATGGCTCCCGTTCACCCAGGTGAAGTTTCTCCCACTCAGCCAGGTGGAGTGGCTCCCATTCAGCCAAGGGGGCAGCTGTGAGCTGTCAGCAGCCGGCACCCACGGCAGCTGGAGGGGGGTTGTACGGTGAAAGGTTCTTGGCAAGGCACCAACACCATCCGCTACAAAACAGAGCCTGGAAAATACAAGTGTTCATTGGATGGTAGTTCCCATTATTACTTTAAATTGCCCTCACAATTTCAGGCTGAGCCAGTTTCACATCCTGTAGCAAAAAACCATTACACATCCTCGGCGTCTGTTTTTGGCCCCGAGACCCGAAGCAGCCACGACCCGGTCCGCAGTGATACCGTAATGACAGGAAGAAATTTTCCCTCCTCTGATGTGGAAACCAAATGCCCTGAATTGCCCAACATCAGAAACCTCAGAAAACCCTAACAGGATGTTTTGACACATACAGTTCAGGCTTCAGACAACTGCTTCCCAGTGGAAATACTAACCGTGTAAAGAAGAAGGGAAGGTTTAGGAAGTCAAAATGACAGGACAGATCAATTTGAGAAGCTTAACGTGTAAAGCTTGGTATGCAGGGCAATTATGCCAAAATGACAGCTTCTCACGGCAAATTTTCTTTGGCCCTTCCAGGGCTGCAGGAGACTGAGGTCTTTTTCCAAGACTCGTGAGGAAAACAGCCTTGTGGCATCTGCACCCATGACACCTGGGGCCCAGACTTCAACAGACCAAACAGCTGCCAGCACAGGGCTTAGCTGTGGGCCAGCAAGAAGGGGGCACGTGAGTTCTCTGCCCTCTCTGTCTCGTGTCCATGCATCTAGACCACCTACGTGCTGAAGATCCCCACGCGTAAGCCCTGGTTAGGACCCTCCCACGAATCCCAACCTCAAGTATCCGAGAGTCTACTTAATGTCTCCATTTGGACGTCCAACAGGCGTCTCAAAACCAACACGACCGAGTGGACCTCCTGATGTCCTCCCAAACTCCCCCAATTCAACTCAGTTTTCTCAACCGCTCAGGTCCAGAACGGCATCACCACCTCTTCTCATTCTCTTGCGTAGCACATACCTAACGGGTCAGCAGATTCTGCTCGCTCGACCTTCAAAATACACCCAGAGTCCAACCACATCTTGTCGTCCACCCGAGTTGGCATCTTCTGTCACTGGGATTCGGCAACAGCCCCACCAACTCGGGTCTCCCCCTAACTGTCCCTGCTCCCTTGAGTCTGTTCCCAACACGATGACCACAGGGACGCTGTTAACTCTTTCGGATCAAGCGACTCCCCTGCTGGAAGTCCTTCGATGGCTCCCCATCTCACTCAGAGTAAAAGCTGAATCCCCAGCGGTGTCCCCCGGGACCCTGCATGCTCCCGCCCCCTCAATGCCTCTCTGATCTTTTGTTCTCTACCCTTCCCCTTGCGCTCTCCACTCCACAAATACACTGGACTCCGTGCTCCTCTTTGGCCAGGCCAGCCGTGCCACGGCCTCAGAGCTCTGTCCTTGCTGTCCCCTCTGCTGGGGGTGCTCTTTCTCAGACGCTGGTGTGACTGGCCCCTCTTGGGCCTTTCTGCAAAGGCCACCTTCTCCATGAGGCTTTCCCCGCCCACCCTATTTAAAGTGCACCCTCACCCCTGCCCCACTTCCAATCTGCTTTCTCTGCTTTATTTATTCTGTAGGACTCGCCACCACCCCAAATATTTCCTACTTTACCTATTTACTTTGTCTGTCTTCTGCCTTCCCGACTAGACTGCCGGCTCCGTGAAGGTCTGTACCTGGGTCTGTTTTAATTCACTGCTGTATCCTCAGCACCCAAAACAGTGTCCAGTAAATAGTCAACACTAGATAAATATTTCTCAAATAAATGGAGGAATAAACTCACCTAAGCATTTCTTGTAAATTGATTCCCTTTTTATCATGCATGAATTCATTTTTTAAGGAAATGTATACCTAGATTGTAGATGAACCCGCACCACGAGCTGTAGCGAGAAGTTATCCAGAAAAAGAAATTCAGTGCAAAGACAATGCTGATATTAAATCTAGCTAGATATTATAAATGGCCCAAGTCTCTAAGCCTGCGGCATAATCTCTCTTTTCTAAAAAGGGAGATCGGCAAGTGCTTAAAGTCGTGCTAGCACCAAACTCCGACTGTTTTTTAACTAATCAAAAGAGTCAATAAAGAACTGAAAGATAAATAGCTTTCTAACTCTTTGATTCACCGTTAACTGGCGTTGGGTCTGTGCATCATCCCTCTACCACCCATAAATACTGAGCATCCCACACTTCTGGAAGCAATGAAATAGATATTAATGACCTTCAATTTTCTCAACATCCATCCCTCCCACAATTTCCCCCATCCTTATATAGGACAACTCAATTTTCTCAATTGCTCGGGTCAAAGACAACATCATCGTCTCCCATATTCTCTCATATGATGCACATCCAATCTATCAGCAAATCTCATTTGCCCTACCTTCCAAGTATTCCCGGACTCTGACCACATATGATCGTGTGCCATATCCTTTTCTACTCTGATTGGTGGGGAGGTTCTGAGGGTGGTCACATATGGATGGTGCCCCGAAGACACTCACAGTGCGGTTGAGATAGAGCATGTGTGCAACTGACGTGCCTGGAGAGTAGAAAGTCGTGGACTCCACAAGGAAGGCTAGATCGTGTGCATGGCAGACCTGTGGCCCGTTAGGTTAATGTTCAGCAAATCTGTGTTTACCCACATGCATGCACACTCCTCAGGAGAAGAATGTGCTTCCTCACACTCTGACAGCAGGGGCTTGGCGTGTGCCCTGCTTTGTCCAGTCAGGTATGAGTGGAAGCAACACTTTGTGAATTCAGAGTCAGGGCCTTCAGAAACACTGCACATTTCTGCTCACCCTCTGGGAGTAGCCAGCCCTTTCCCAGGAAGAACAGGTCTCAGTTAGCCATTGCCATCACAGCCTGAAATGCGTGGAAAAGAGCTGCCCCCACGGACCTGCAGGTACAGCGGCAAGAAACCAGTGCTGGTTTTTATACGTTGCCAAGTTTCAGGGATGTTTGTTACGTAGCACTGTTGTGGTGAGAGCTGATTAAGATAGAAACTGACAGGAAGGAGAGGTCACTTGGACTGGACATCAGTCAGGGACACTCACTGGTCGGGGTGGCCTTGCAGGTGGATTTCACACCACACATACTGGGCTCACTACAGTCTCAATGAGCTGCAAACCAATAGGGTCTGAGAAGAAAATACCCCAGAGAAGACTGTGCCAGGGATGTGAAAACTGCTAGAACCTCACAGCCCATAGAGGATAAGGGGCCAGAAAGAAGGAAGAAGAGAAGGCTGATGAGGGTTTTCTCCTAAGGAGTTGGCCATTGGTGTTTGCCTTTAAGTGACTTGTTCCTTTGTGTGTTTTCAAGGAAACCCCCTCTTCTCCCTCTGCCTGCCCTTCAAGCGTTAGGGTGTTGTTCTCTGTCCTCGTGCTTCCCATTCTTCCTGGGAAATCTGCTGCTGCCCTGATCAGAGCCACTGCTGTGATGTGTCCCCTTTGGAGCCTGTAGGTCATCCTTCCTGATCTGGGTCCCCCCAAAGGACTCACACGCAAGATGTTAGGAGGTATATTTGAGAAAGCAGGAGTGAAGGTGTGGAGGGTGAGGAGGACCGCTGAGTGAAGTGTCTGCTCAGAGCAGGTGACTGCCATGGGCAGCTGGTGCTCAATCTCCCTGGGGACTCTCTGAGGTCCCTGTAGAACCCCCCTGGGAACTGTCCCACCGGAGAATGGGAATGGGGAGGCCGAACCATTGGCCCTCTGCCTCTTGTCCTCCTTTGGTTGAGGGTCTCCCCAGCGATGTCAACTTCCCTCCACCTGGTCGCAGCTGCCCTGAGCTGAGGTAGCAAAGCAAAGAGACACAGTGGCACAAGCTTAACCGAGGACCCTGGATGTGGGTATGGAATGTGTCAATCTCTGTGTGCAGAAATCAGACGTGTTGAGGGGATGTGCCTCAGTGCCTCCCACGTGTCTGCTACAACCGTTGGGGCTGGCGGGGGGGGGGGGGGGGGCTTTTCTCCCGAGTGACACACACACACACACCTCGGATTCAACAGGTTCCAAGCTTTGCCCTTGTCCCCTTCCCCCACTCCTACTCTTCCCCGCAAGTTCCCAAACTCAGGGAATGAATGGCCCGCCATCACCATCTACTCCATTTTGGACCTCAATAAATATCCTCAGGGTAATTAGTGGGTGTTTATTTAACATTCAGCTGTGTTTTCCTGCACACCCAGAAGGGTGTCATGGTCACAGCCAGGACCCTCCTGTGTACAGAGAGGGACCGGGTCCACAGCTGACACCAGCCTTGACAGAAGAGACGGCCCGGCCCTCGGGAACCAGCTCTCCTGCGGACACATCTGCTTTTGGCCACAGCACTGCTGAGTAGGGTTTAGAGGATCAGCCACTGCCGACATGAAAAAAAAAGAGTACGTATAAAAGTTTTGACTTGCTGCCTCTCTGACGTTCCTGAAAATCCGGATTCACCAAGCCTTCCCCCAGAGCCACTCTCGGCGGGACCTGCGTGGACAATCCCTCTCCAGTCTGACATGCATTCAAAGGATTCAAAGGTATTCTCTCTCTCTCTCTCTCTCTCTCTCTCTCTCTCTCTCTCTCTCCTCTCCCCCTCACCTAACAGATAAAAATAAGGATATGAGTCAAAGCTCCATGATGCCAGTCACTGTCCCCCAACACCCTGCTCTGTTTTCTCATAGCGTGATCACTCTCTGAAATGCGCTTGCTTATGACATGTTAGCTGTCTGTGGTCCACCACCAGAATGTAGAACCTTCTCTTTCTGGTTCACACCTGCACCTCCAGTGCCCAGAATGATACCTGGTACACAGCTGGTGCTCAATAAGTGTCTGTTAAATGAACAGGTGGTTCGGGGAGCGGCTCCCACAAGGCTCACCAGATGGTCACCAAGGCAAACCTTAGGCAGAACCCTCGCGATCAGCATCACTGGGTCTGTCCCTTTCTGGCTGGCCCCACATAAGATAAGGCACATGCGAGGCATGAGGTCTGAACCAACCCCCTGCAGAGAAGGGAGGCAAACAATTCTGTGCAGAACATCCAAGTTTGAAAAATGCCTGTTGTGACCACTGAGGTTTAGTACATTAGTTGGGTTTTTGTTTTTTCTTCTCAGCTATACAATTTCACATTCCAGTGAACGGCAGGGTGGTGGCCCAGCAGTCAGCAACAGTGGCTCCCGGCCTTGCCCTGTCTCCCACTCACTCCTTCTCTGCTCCAGAGCTGTGGCCTCCCTGCCTCGCCCACCAGCTCCTCAAGGACACTCACCATCAATACTGGCCCCCGGGGAACATTTCTCTTGCTGGTGCAGCCGGGATTTCCTCCCTGAGCGGAGAACATAAAGATTAACTAGGTGAGGAAATTTTTCCCTGGGCTCTGAAGCTGGGGACATTTGTCTCATACAGCACATATTCTCCAGGAAACAAGCTAAATTAAAATACTAATGGACTGCTGTATTTAAAATATATTTACCAATGATTAACAGCTCGGTGGGTGATATATGTTTCAATAATTTCTTATTACAACGTGGGAAAACCTCAATAAATATTCTCAGGGTAATTAGTGGGCGTTTATTTAACATTCAGCTGTGTTTTCCTGCACACCCAGAAGGGTGTCATGGTCACAGCCAGGACCCTCCTGTGTACAGAGAGGGACCCGGTCTGCAGCTGACACCAGCCTGGACAGAAGAGACAGCCCGGCCCTCGGGAACCAGCCCTCCTGCGGACACGTCTGCTTTTGGCCACAGCACTGCTGAGTAGGGTTTAGAGGATCAGCCACTGCCGACATGAAAAAAAAAAAAAAGAGTACGTATAAAAGTTTTGACTTGCTGCCTCTCTGACGTTCCTGAAAATCCAGATTCACCAAGCCTTCCCCCAGAGCCACTCTCGGCGGGACCTGCGTGGACAATCCTCTCCAGTCTGACATGCACCGCACCACGTTGTTTCCTTAAAGATCAGCCCAGGTCCTATAGATATTTAAGTCTGCAACTCTGACCATTCTCTGACCAGCGTTCCATTGGGCACCCCAAGGATGATGTCCCAAATGTGTCACATGGGCACATGCATGCAGACACATACACACACACACACACACACACATCATTAGCCCATATTTTGTTCAGGGCAGCAAAGTGCTCAGCTAAAACATTAATCTCACTGCCTCCGTTGCACATAGGAGTGCCAGCCTGGCCCAATTCTGACCAGTGGGTTCGGATGTCAATCCCTTCCCCAGTAATCAGGCCAAGTCTTCCCAGGAGGAAACCCTTTGCCGGAGGACTGTGGGAATGTGTTACTTCCCCGCCCGATCCAAACATTGCCGTGCAATGCCCTCGCTTTTTGCCCATCTAAGCTGAGAACCCAGAGGACTGCAGAGCCATAAAGTGAAAGGGATGTGGGTTCCTGAAAACCGAATGGAGCAGAGTCCATAACGGCCTGTGATATAAGAAACCTTTTGGCTGCATTAAAGCCGCTGACATTCGGAGACTTACCACAATCAGCCTATCCTGTCAAACATACCCGTCTGTCTCTTCGACCACAGTGAGGAGACTGGACAGTTTTCTGAAGACCTTCTCTTCCGCCCCTGCGCTGACCTCCACGGTACAGCCTCCCAGTGTCGGAAAGCTATCGTCTTCTGCCCCTCGAACGGGGGTCCACCCAGGCATCCACCAAAGAGGGAGATGTACGTGTATACATGCCTCACATTTGGGTTGTGACGACACAGAGGTGGTACAGAGATTGGACTTCCCCGGCTGGGCATTTCCCCAAGTTGGAAGCATTCTCTTTGGATCAGCCTTCACAGGGACACCTTCCTGGCTGACTTGGGTCAGGACCCAGGAGGGAAACAGAAACACTGACGCTGCTGCTCTTAGCCTCAAATTGCAAAGTCCTAAATCTCATTTCTAACCTGAAGTCTCCCCTCCTTCGGGGTGGGGGGGGGTGGGGGGTGGCTAATCCTTGACCCCATTCCTCCTCCAACCAAGGAGGGATTGCCATTAAATTTCACCATCTGGGGTGGTCCCTGTGGTAACAGCTGGGTTTTCCCAACCTCTCCACTTCCAGGGAAAAAAATATGCCCCGAGGCACTTTGCGTGAACATCAGTATTGACCCAAGGGTGAAAGTGTCTAACTTGGATGAATAACTTCATCGCTCTTTATGGAAATCCCTTGGGATGGCAGGTGCCCCCCCCTCCCACCCCACCTGGAGACTCACCCTGAGGGGCTCAGAACGGGGGACAAAGAGAAGGCTTCCAAAGACTGGAAATGCCCAGCCGGGGAAGTCTAATCTCTGTACCACCTGCACGTCATCCCAACCCAAATGTGACCACCTCCCCTCTTATACGCAAGTCAACCCTAAGGTGGGGGGGGGAGGGGCGGCGAGCGGGGCAGGAGCTAGAAGAACTCTGGTTCTTGATGGCCGCCCAGAGAGGAAATGAGAGACTGAAAGATGTCCAGGCTGTCATTCCAAGAATGAGGGGAGTCTTGCCCAGGGAATGGTCCAGAACACAAGTGCAGTGGGTAGGAGGGAGCACCACACCCCCAGTCTGTCAGACTTGTCTTATGCCACAGAGCTCCCATCCGGAGCTGCTTGCCTCGGACCATCTTGACCTGTATACCACTCCCCACCTATCCTGGCTCTTGGGAAGTCACCCCATGATCATTTTTCTTGGTACCTACCCAGACTCCGTCCAGTTGTGGCATCATCTTATGCCCCAGACCTGACTTCTGGTCTTACTCCCCAGTGCTTCACCGCCCTCCTCACTTGCTTTCAGCCACTCTGGAAAATATCCCACCCAGCCGTCCCAGCCCTGAGACCTCACCGTCTACCCCCAGAATACGAATGGAGCCCAGGAGCCAGCAGAAACAAGGCCACCTCCATGACGGTGAAGAATTCACTAATTCACCCAGCCTGTCCCTGGGACCTCAGTTCCCAGTGTCCCTGACAAACCAGGCCTCAAGAGAAACAGACATGTCTTTTTTGGGTATTTGCTTAAGAGGACTACAGAGATTTCTCAAGCGATCCTTGGTCAAAAAACACTCTTGTAGAGACCCTGCAATTGTAGGTAATACAAACAGCAAAACACCAAAGGGACGTCTGTGAGGGTGAAGAGACACCCCCCAGGGGGGCGATGCTTTGTGCCATGGCCAAGCACAGAGTGCTATCAAGCAAGAAATTGGGAGACCCACGCAGAGAAGGCAGAAGAACAGCAGCTGGTCCCGGCAGGCTAGTCCTATGAGAGAGGGCTAGGCTCTAGAAGCAGATCGGAGTCAGACCGTGGCGGGGCTCCGACCTCCAGAACGAGGAGTTTGGATCTTTTTTCTGGGGGGTGCTCAGGAGTCTTTGAAGGCATCCTACCATTCTCTCCCCCGATCAAGCAAAGATCCTTCCAGACCTTTCCTCCCAGAGGAATGACCCCCAAGCCCCATGAGGACCACCCCCGGCACCTCCCATCTCCTCCAGCCCCAATTTGCAACTGCAGAATTCAGGAAGGGCCAGGAAGGGTCAGGAACCCAAGGTTCCTGGGGCACATGGTCCGTCACTGGTTCCTGCCCTCTGTGTCTGGAAAGAGCAGGGGCTGTGGGGCCAGGCGCGGTCAGGGGAGCCCCAGCTCAGTGACGCAAGGGTCAAACAAAGAAGTCAAAAAATGTGATCAGCAAATACATATATATGCAAACCACCTGGACTCAGGAGGCTTTCAGTAAATAACTTCCCTCTCTGCCTGTCTGTAGCCATTCACCCCGCATCTCGCGTGGGGGTCTGCCTCTGCCCACTGTTTCCACGGCTGTGCTTCTCTGTGCCCTTCTCCGCCCGGGGCTACAGGCCGCCGGTCTCTCTGGATCATGCTTTTTTTCCTTGTCATAGCCTTGTCTTCTCAGATGGCCCATAGCTTCCTTTTTGTCTGCTTTTGTCTTGGCCCTAGAAAATGGCCTCTTTGTCTGTCTTCCTCTCTGTATCTCTGCATATAGCTGTCTGTCTGTCCATCTGTCTCTCTGTGTCACCACTCCCTCCAGCTGCCTCTCTGTCTCTCTGTCACTGGCTTTCTCTCCGTCTCTCTCTTTATCTTTGTCTCTGTGTCTCCCTAGCTCTTAGCCCTCCCAAACCCCTCTCTGCCCTCCTCTCCGAGTGGCTCCCCACCAGTCCTGTCTCCGTGTCCCCATCTCCTTGAATACCGTTATTTCCCCGGATCCTTGCCCCACCCCCATCCGTCCTCCACTCCTCCCTCATCACTCAAAATCCCATCTCTGGGGGAATGGCAGGGAGGAGCCCAGCAGGATGAGAAGCCTGAGCAGAAGGTAGTGTTTTATTTCTCTGCAGAAATAAAGGCCGTAAATCCCTCCTGCCGCTCCCTGCAGAAAGACACCTGCCTTGCTGGGTCTCAGTGGAGAGGGATGCACCACAAAGAGGGGCACGGACCTGGGCAGGCAGGGGCCCTACCCCTGGGCTAGGGCCGGAGGAGAGGGACCGAAGGCTAAGGGGCCTCTCTGTGTCTGTTCACATCAAAACCACACATCTGTTCTGCTCAGCAACCTCCATTCAGCTCAGCCTAGCCACCCATAAACAGTGTCCAGGGAGCCTGTGGGGACACTGAGGCATATACTGATGAAATCTGGGACCCCAAAAGGAACCCAGCTGTGAAGTTCACTCCCAACCATTGTCAGGGTTTCCTTCCGGGTTTCATTTTGGGACTCACGAGGGACTCAAGCACTCATTAGCATGACTACTAAGAAACCCTCAGCCCTATTCCCCTGATGAATTTCCCTTCTAGGCCCCCCACTGGGTTCTTTATTTTGCCCTTTGCTCCTCCCCCACCAGAAAACAACTAGAAGCCCTTTCTCTTCCTGCCACCCCTGGTTTCTTTAGTCTGTTTCTCCTCTTAGAGGAAGGAGCTGTGCCTGGTGTGTTTGCCAGGACCAGTATCTGCCCAAGGCTCCTCCTGGCTCCCAGTTCCATCCAGGGCACAATGGTCCCCGGGGGAACAAGACCAACCCTCGGAGAGATGGAAACCCAAGAGTCCCAGGGAGAGAGAGAGCTCACTGGTTGTCCACAAGTCAGATTTGGCCGACAGATGTGCTTTGGTCAGCCCGCATGGTGTTTTCAAACATTTTTAACTAACTGCCAACTTTTTAAAAATTGGTAAGTTCCATATTAAAATTTACTTTTCTCGGGGTGCCTGGGTGGCTCAGTCAGTTAAGCATCTGACTTCGGCTCAGGTCATGATCTCGCGGTCCACGAGTTCGAGCCCCGTGTCAGGCTCCGTGCTGACAGCTCAGAGCCTGGAGCCTGCTTCGGATTCTGTGTCTCCCCCTCTCTCTGCCCCATCCCCACTCATGCTCTGCCTCTCTCTCTGTCTTAAAAATAAATAAAACATTAAAAAAAATTTTTTTTAAAAAGAACTGCCTCGGGGCGCCTGGGTGGCGCAGTCGGTTAAGCGTCCGACTTCAGCCAGGTCACGATCTCGCAGTCCGTGAGTTCGAGCCCCGCGTCAGGCTCTGGGCTGATGGCTCGGAGCCTGGAGCCTGTTTCCGATTCTGTGTCTCCCTCTCTCTCTGCCCCTCCCCCGTTCATGCTCTGTCTCTCTCTGTCCCAAAAATAAATAAAAAACGTTGAAAAAAAAAATTTTTTTTTTAAAAAAAATAAAAAAATAAAAAGAACTGCCTCCACGTGCCTAATCCCCCTCAAAACCTGGCAGTCACAAAGCGCCTGTCCCTGTCCTTCAACATGCCCCCGACCGCGTTTCTCACACCTCCAACATTTCACTTTTTCTGTACTAACCAAAGGAGTGCTTACTAACTGCTGTTAACAACCCTAAAATACCAGAGGATTAACACAGCCAAATGTTTGTTTCTCCCACATATCACAGTCTGACACTGGTAAAGCAGTTTGTTCAAAGTCAAACAACCAGGAAGTGGCAGGCTGGACTGACCCAAACGGCCTGGCCCAGAGCTCCTGCCCATAATCGCTGCATCAGTGTGAACCTCTGGTAAGGTTCAGTCATGCCTGTTTGGTCTGGTTTGGACAACCAGCTGTACCAGCATGTGTGGCCACACACGAAGGGGATCCCAGTGGTCTCCCAGTGGATGTGTGACAGAGACCTGGGGCACTCTTTACCCCAGGGCAAGGAGATGTCCCATTTGCCCGCAAGCTCTCCAGCCATGAAACACAAGTGAAAGTTTTCAGAGGCTTCATATAACAAGATTTGGACAAGCACTTGATCAGAGGGGTCTGCCAAGGACCATGTGCAAAAGTCTCAGTTTTGGGAATCTCAAAGTTGTCTGTCTCAAACCCAGAGGCTAAGGTTCAGGTGGAACTGTCAGGAGATACGTCGTATCTTGTACAGAGTTCCCGTCTCTCTGCGCTGGTCGCTCCTCGAGCAAATATTTATTAGTGGCTAAGTTAATAGATATGTTAGCATATAGTAGGTGCTCAACAAATACTTACGAAAAAAATTTACTACCGGAAAAAGTGGTAAATGATTGAATAGAGGAATGAGTACTCAGCGTGTGGAATCCATAATCTGCCTTTTCTCTTCTGTAAGGTTGCACTCGAACCGGGCTGAATGTGTCTCCAGCACCAGGAGAGAGCTGCTGTCCCCAAGAAACAGCTTCTACAGCATCTTTCCTCCCTTGGCACATCTAGATGGTCTCAGTTAGGGGTTCTAAATGAAAGGAATCCATCAAATTAGATATCCATGAGTGACATTTAGCCACCGTCACAACCACAAGAGCAGACAACGTCAGGCAGAAGAGCATTTCGGGTGGGCTTGAGGGGGACCTCAAATTCAAGAACCAGATGCTTGAGTGTGAATTCTGAGGGCCAGATACACCCCTTTCTCCCATTTTTCTCCTTTGTACAGTGGGGGAATTACCGTATCTGCCTCACGCGGTTGCCATAAATATTAGGTGAGTTAAAACCGACTGTGAGTTAAATGTTTCGAACTGTACCTGGCACATAAAAAATTCTACAGATGTGTTTCTGACTACCTAAGACCTGACTTCAGAAAACCTACCTAAGAATGGCCTTTTTTTTTTCTTTTTGGAAATGAAACACCACGCATTCATCCAGGGCCACAAAATGCCACAGCTCCTGCCACAAACCTACTTTGGGAAGCCAAGGATACAGCCATCAGAGAGCACAGGATAAAACATTGAGACCTCAGCCCCAAAACATCAAGTTCTGGGCCCTCTAGACAAATGTCTTAGTCTTACTAATCCCCAGGAATCTTCTTTCCTGTCTTCATCCTAACGGGCACGAAGGTCCAGGAGTGATCCCTTCTGCTGTCGCTATACTCATGAGTCTTCCAGGACCTTGGAGAGCAGCCCTAAATCTATCAGCTGCTGAGATCAAGGCCTTTTAGGAGCTCCTGGGGAGAGTATTCTGGAGCCCCCAGGAGGTCAGTGCCCCTTTCCCATCCACCAGGGCTTGCCTCTTCCCCACCCCTACCTCCTCCATGAACCCAGAGCCCTGATTGGTTAAACAGCCGAGGCTCCCGTGAGGCCCAGCGGTGTAGAGGCCATTTGTCCGGCTGCATGGGAATCTGAGAGGCGCGAATGTCAGGCAAGATCAATAAAGCTCTGAATGGATTGGAGAAATGAGATTTGAGCCTTAGCGCACATGCTTAGCCAAAGCCCTGGAGACCACAATGGATAACAGGTGATGAATGCAACAGTCAGCAAATGTGGCGGCCCCAGGCTAGAGGGCAGGGAAGCCCAGCCAAGACGGGGATCTGGAGGGATGTATACAACCACGGGCTGGGAACAACGAGGCCTGCGTTCCAGTGTGAGGTCGCCACTAATTCACCATCTCTGGACAGCATGAAGAGTTCAGGCTCTGCAACCAAACTCCAGGTTCAAATCCTGGCTCAAGCTCTTACCAGCAGCATGACATTGGGAAAATTACTTCACCTCTCGGATTTGCATTTGCTTAATCCGAAAGGTGGGGTTAATAATAGTACTCAGGTCATGGGACTGGTGTAAGGATTAGATAAATCAATAGGTGGGAGGCATTTGGAAGAGCGTTGGGTGCACAGCAGCTACTCCACTTATGATTCAAGGGACACATCACACCATGGCTCCTAGTCACGGGTGACTTCCTTCACCCAGGACTCAACAAAGCAGTAGTCATCTGTACCAAAACTGGGTGAGCATCTGGCTCTGGTGTGCTCACAGAGGAAAGGCACAATGTACACAAAATCACAGGCATTGTAGTTCATGAGCGATTCAATACACTTTTCCAAAATGTGGGCTCTCCATTATTTTCTCCTCACATGCTGGCTGGGTGGGGGGGGCAGGGGGGAGGATCTGATCTCCACACGGAAAGCAGGTGTCCAGGTTCCACACCCCTACCAAATCTGGAATGTCAGCTACCTGGAGTGTTAGGTGGAAGACGATCTTAAGACTGGGTGAGGAGGAGTTCCGAGATCGACTGGCCATGTCTGCCGCAGGCAGTGGTGGAACAGGGGCCATGCTGTGTCATCCCGGGTCGAGTTAACCTCCAAAGGGCCTCCACTTCTGAAAATCTAGCTCAGAAACTCATCAGTGAGATGAAGTGTAGAGAGGCCGAAGCAGAGAAACGGCAAACTAGAGGCCCGTTTTTAGTGACAAGTTCCACCCAATAGAGCCAACTCTGCACCCAGGACCTGGTGCCTTCTCCCATAGCCAAAGAGACCTATGAAATCATCTAAGCACACAGAAATGGGACAAGCGTTCTGCCACTAACATGCTCTGTGGTTTTGAGCAATCCCCTTCCTCCCTGAGCCTCAGTTTACCCATCTGTAAAATGAAGTGGATAGACCTTAAAACTTAAGAAAGGATCAGATACTTATACTATTAGGTATGCTTGACCTTGCCTCTGATGACACAGGAGAATGGGTCACACTAGGGTAACACCACCCTGAAGTGGGAGCCAAATGTCCACAGGGGGACAGGAGAACAGGGGACATCACCAGGAGCCCTGTGGCTGCAGTCAGCACATCCAATGGCCAGTTTGAATTTCTTGGGTTTCTCAGAGGCATCTACAATCCGATACATCCAAAATGAAGTTCACATTCACCGTCTCTGCCAAAACTACACCTACCTCATATAAGCAAAGGCAACCAGCTTTCACCAAGATGTTCAACCCAAAAGCCTTGGGAGAAACCCTGATCGCTCCCTTTTCCTCACTGCCCATCGGGAAACCCTCCTGAGTCTGCCTCCAAGGGTAGCCTGAAGCCACCTTCGTGCCACACCATCCCCAATTCATTGCCTTCTCTCTCCAGACACTGGGTCTCCTCGCCTTCCCTCCTACTCCCTTCCTGCAATCAGTTCTTCCCACAGACCCGCAACACGGCCTTACTCCATTCCCACTGCCCTGTTTAACTCCCCCATGAATTCTATTACACTTAGAATAAAACTTAGGGGCACCCGGGTGGCTCAGTCGGTTGAGCGTGCGATGGCAGCTCAGGTCATGATCTCGCGATTCAGGAGTTCGAGCCCCATATCGGGATCGATGCTGTCAGCGCACAGCCCGCTTCGGATCCTCTGTCCCCCTCCCTCTCTGCCCTTCCCTCGCTTGTGCTCTCTTTCAAAAATAAATAAATAAAAAGAATAGAACCTAAATCTCTTACAAAATCATACTGCCCTCTTCACCGAGTAGTATTTAGCTTCTAGGAGGAGAAACGTTTCTCAGGGGATAAACAGAATCTCTATGGATGGGAGAAAGGCTTGGCATTTCGTGACTTTCTTCAAAATATTTTCAATATCAATCTGAAGGCTGTTTGCTCATCTGACATTTATCTTCATTGGGCGTGGGAAATGGTTGAAAGACAGGGAGTGGGGGGAGGGGGCATTGCTTATAAATGTTGGGTGCTGGCAGAAGAAACCTCTTACACAAATCCATCCCAAAGAGTAGCCGCGGCCACTTGGCTTGATGAAATCTGCCCCATCTGCTTTGATTTATTCAGCCAGGGCACCCCCTGATAGCTTGCTTCATTTGAAGGATAATTATCCACTGTGTTATAAACGCCGGTCCCTTGTCCCCGGGAAGTTGGTGTCAGGGAGGTTAGACAAGTGACAAGTGACAAAGCATGTCCAATCATTGCTCACACCCTGGGAGAGGCGGCCAGCTGAGGTCGGGTCACCGAGACCCGGGCACGTGCGGAGGGGTCAGCTGTGTCTGCCTGTGTTACTGACGGTGGCCCTTCGCCCGTCTCCCGCACATATCAGAGGTATAGGCTGCCTTTCCAGGCTGCTCCTCCCAGAGCGGTGTCTTCCAGGGCTGTGCTCAGGTCAGCACCTGGAGCACAAGCCTACCTGGGGGTAGCAAGTCACTGCCGAGGGGTTTGTGCCCACGTGTTCTCGGTTTGTCCCTCCAGATCCTCTCAACCTGTTTCTACCTTCTCTGTGCCCGGGAGGCTGAGCTCTGTGGTGTGCATCAGTTAACTGCCTTGCAATCCGGCGTCAGGAGGGGCATGGCTAAGGGGAGGTGCCGACGGGACATGGGAGAGCAGGAGAGAGAGGTCCATGTGTTTCTTCTCCCCAGGAGGCCACAGACAGGAGTGGGTGCTTGTCATCTAACGAAACCCCAGGTCCCCCGGTTCTGGGGGGCTCTCCCCCTTGCCTCCGGCTGCCTCTGGACTCCGCCCTTCCGTGCCAACAAGTGGTGATGGCTCCCCCTTGTGGCTAGACCCAGGAACATTGCCATCTTGGGCTGGCCGCTCTTAATCGTGCCCGGGCCACTGCACGGAGTCTCTTCTATAAACTGCCCTCAAGTCCTGCTTGCAGTGGGCACCACACACGCATTTCCTGCCAACACTTTGAACGACACTGGGCCATCCGTCTGACGCCCGTGACTCCTCTGCACAAGGACGCAGGGTGATCGAACTTGGAACAAGACATTCTTCCGGCAAATACTTACAGAGCCGTGCCACGTACCCTGTGCAGGGCAGCTACGATATGACCGCAAATACACAAACGTGGAGAGCCTCTTGTCCGGAAGGGAGACTGGGGAGCTGCCAAGGGCCCAGGGGATCCAGGGGAGGACGCCTGCGGGGAGTCGAAAAGGACTTCCCAGGGGGGATGGCCGCTGGGCAAGAGCTGAAGGTTGAACTGGGGTCGGCTGCGAAGAGCCCCAGGCAGAGGGAAGTCACAGGTGGCACTGGGGGGTAAGCAAGTACAGTCTGTCTGGAGACCTAGGAGTCAGTCAAGCTGCAGACAGAGATTGCAAAAGGTCATTCCAGACCCTTGGATTCAAGTGATACTCAAGTACTTGGATTCAAGTACTCAAACGAGTTTAAAATGGAAGGGAAACTTTCTGGTTCACGCAACTGCATAGTTCAACATAAGACTGCCTTCAGGCACAGCTGGATCCAGGACCTCAAATAAAATTGTCCGCCCTCTCTCTTTTCCACCACCAGCGCCGTCTCCACCCTTTTGACCCCCTACTCATGTCAGGTCTTGACTTTTCTAGACTTGTTATCGCCCACCAGGTACAAGTTTCCACCACTTGGAAGAAGAGAGAGCTGCCATATCCCCTCAACTCCAAGACCCAAAAGACAAGGCACCACTCCTTCCTCCTGCTACAAACAAACGAATGGAAAACCCAAGAGCTGTAATTGGTCCACCCTGAGTTATATACCCGTTCTTTAACCAATCACTATAACCAGAATAGTGAGGGATTGTATTTGCTGAGCCAGGGTCATGTGACTCGCCGGTGACGATGGGGACAGGCTGTTCTCAGTGGCGGCCCATCAGAGTCACACCAACGTTGTGGGGGTGGAGAGCAGCCCCTCAGGACGGTTGTGCAGGAGTAAAAGCCACCCGTGTCCGTCATGGCCAGATGTGAATTTGGGGAGGGGAGCAGAGCCGCTCGGGGGACATTGTGCCCTAGCTGGCGTGTGCCAACCATGAACTCCCCTCCCCTCCCCCGATGCTCACACACACCCGTCAGAGCCCACCTCCCACGCCGGTTGCCATGCTCTTGTGCATATACACATTCCCAGTTGTGCTTTGACTTCATGGATGACCTCTGCTGGATGACCTCTTCATGGATGGTCCCAACTTCTGATCTTCGGTTCCCATCTCGACTCTATCTACTTGAAACAGGGGTCTGACCTTGGCACCTGGATGAAACCACCACCTCCTCGCCACCGTGAGTGTGTCCCCAAAGTCTGGGGTCAGGACTAGCAGCAGGAGGTCAAGTCCACCAAGAGCTGGCTGCGGGCGGCACGTCCTCTCACATCAGGCATAAGTGTGAAACAAGGGGCCGAGGCTTGGAAGGACAGCAAGGACAGGACGGGGCCCCAGGCTAGGAAACCAAAGCGGAAGCCAAAACCTTGGGAAGGGACGTATTCAGGAGAGTGGAAGGGCGGACGGAGGAAGAGACAAACTCCGAGCAGCCGTCACCAAACGTGACAGGTCCTAGACGCTGTGGAGTCTTAGAGTCACAGGCTCACATCCTGGTCCGATGCTTACTTGCTCTGTGGCCTTGGGCAAGTCACTTCACCCCTCTGAGCCTGCTCCCTCTATAAACAGTACTCTCACCAGAGATCCGCCACCAAAGATTCATTCACCAGCGTGCTAAGAGAATTAAATGAGATGACTTTTGTTGCACACACGATGACATACAGTAAATTGCTCTACAGACGCTGCGCTGTGGGTTAAGGCAAAGGCAGATACTATAACAAATATACCACAACATCTCAGCGACCTAAAACAAGAGAAGTTGCTCCCTCACTCAGGGACCGTCTGATGTGGTGCTTCTGGCACGTGGGCTTCCCCATGGCCGTTCTGGAACCCGGGCTCCTTCAGCTCTGCCCTCATCTAGAACGTTCTCCACACTGTGGATGATAGGGGAAGACTTCAGAGGGCACACTTGCATCACATTCCGTTGGCCAGGACTGGTCCACGGTCCGCCTTAGATGCAAGGGAGCCTGGGAAATCGAGCCCTTAGGCTCCTCTCAGTAATAACTCTACGCCGTGGGGGAGGGGAACATAATTCTCCCACGGTCCACTCCCTGCCTTGGCCATGACTGTCACTGTTTCCCCTGCTCGAGGAATACTGGCCGTTCCCACGAAGGGCTAACCCAGACAACCCTCTTCCCCCTCGCAGAGACACTCTGGTAAGGAACAGAGAGGGGAGCACCGAGGAGAAGCCCCTGCCAATCCCACACGCCTGCCCCCACCAGGAGGCTCCCACCAAATGCTGCTGGCTGCAGCCTCCTGGGCCCCTGGGGTGTGGAACAAGTAAGCCACACCCAGGTACCGTTAAATAGTGTATCTACAAATGAAACCGACTTCACAATCCGACACGGGAGACGTTAGGGAGGCGGATTTATCTCTTCGAAGGCTCACTTAACCTCCTTACTGCTTCTTGCTGGGTGGGTCCTCCTCCCTTCCCGGCGGGCAGTGTCCCCTCAGGGTCCGGGAATCAGGCAGCTCGGAGTTCGGTTCCCGGCCCCGCCACTTACCGGCTGGATGGCCTTAGGTGAGACATTTCATCTCTTTGGGGATGTTTCTCACCTGGGAGGTTGTAGCAAATGATGCCTACTTCTCAAGGCCATCGGAAGGAACGAGACTCAGGCCAGCACCTGGCACGTAGCTGGTGGATAGTGAGCGGTATCTCTTATTACTGTGCTTAAAGCCATTGAGCCATATGGTGACAACCTAAGGCCAGCTTACTGCTCTGAGTAAGGCAGCGCTCTGGCTAAAAATCACAGGCTCTGGGGCGCCTGGGTGGCCCAGTCGGTTGAGCATCCAACTCTTGATTTCAGCTCAGGTCATGATCCCAGGGTCCTGAGACGAAGCCCAGCGTTGGGCTCCAGGCTGGGTGTGGGGCCTGCTCGAGATTCTCTCTCTCCCTCTCTTTCTCTGCCACACTCTCTCTCTCTCTCTCTCTCTCTCTCTCTCTCAAAATAATAAGAAGACGAAGAAGAAACAACACAGGCTGTAGTTATAACCCAGCTCTGACCTTGAATAGCTGTGCGACCTTGGGCAAGTAACTCCAACTCTCTGAGCTGCAGCTTCCTCAGAGAATCAAAAATGGGTCATAAGGTCTTTGTGCGACTGAGGCAGAGAGCGCTCAGCACCGAGCCCACAGCTTGAGTATTAGTCATCAATGTGGCGCGGTTAGGGGTGTTATTTTTAGAGGAACACTGAGGCGTTACCACCCAGCATCCCTCCTGCCAGATGGCTTTAATTCTGATTCTTGCTTCTTCACTGAAGCTGTTGATAGGCGGGCTTGGGAGGAAATATTTATTTAAGCCGCTGACTCTCCACCCCCAGGGAGCTTTGGGAATCCTTGTGCCCAGACGGGCAGCCCTGGCCAATAAAATCAGAATCTCCGAAGTGGGGCCCAACCTCAGAGTGTCAGTCCCCAAGGGGCTATCGCTCAGGGGGAGAGCATTTGACCACAGAGCATAAGTCCCCAAGGTGCCCAGGTACAGCTGACAATGGCTGTTAGAGCATCACTGGTGCCGGCTGATTTGCATATACAACTCAGCAGAACCACCAAGTTGTTGGAGACAGATGTGAGTCCACCCCCCCCCACCGCCTCTCATTTACCCTAGGAGGAAACTGAGGCACAGAGCGGCGAAAGGACGTAGTTAGTTATCGTCACCCCCGTTCCGGAAACAAGGAAGCGAAGCCTGCCCCAACAGTCCCTACCCGGTGCGGAGGTGAACCACAGCCCGGCGTTTGTGTGGGAATCACGTGGCGACCGTCATCCAAGTGGCCAGGGGCCTCCTGTCGGTAGCAGCAGCTTCGGTGGAGGAACACGGCGTTACGAAAGCTCCCAGGGGCTTCCACGGTGCGGCCCTGGGGGGAGAACAAAGAGGCCGCTTTAGTCTGCCTTTGCACGGGACCCTGAGCCAGGCCCTCCCCGCTCTGCGTGTCGGATTTGGAATCTAGCAAGTGAAAGGGTAAGTGCGGTGGGGGCTTCTGGAACAGGAAAAAGAACATTGGTGATGAAATCTAAATAAAGTCTCTAGTTCACTTAATAATATCGTCCCGGTGTTGACGCACCACGGTAAGGTAAGCTACTAAGATCAGAAGAGGCTGGGTGAAGGGTATTCTGAAACTCTCTGCACCATGTTCGAGAGTTTAATAAACGAGTAAGCGAAAAGGCCAGCTGCTCCTTGGTGGCTTTCTGGAGCACACGCTGGGGACCTGCACTGGGGGGAGAAGGAGACTGCCCAGGACGGACCCTTGTTTATGGACGGAGCTGGGCGCCTGCCCATCCCCCCAATTCCTACGCCGAGGCCTGAGGCCCCCGGCACCGCAGAATGTGACTGCATTTGGAGGGGGGGCCTTCCAAGAGGTGATTCGGCTAAACCGAGGTGTGAGGGTGGCACTCATCCCGTCTAACTGGCGTCCCTACAAGAGGAGAATAGGCCCCGGGGAGAGACATCACAGATGTGTGCCTACCCAGGAGAGGCCTTCCACGGGCCACGCAGAGGGGCCTCAGGAGAAGCCAGCCTTGCTCCTGGACCCCTGCTCTCGGACTTGCAGACTCCAGGAGCATGAGAACACAAGTCCCTGCGCTGGGAGGCCCCCCCACGCTGTGGGACTTTGCCCGGCAGCCCAGCGGACTGTTAGAGCTCCCCAGAGACTCCTGCCTGCGGGGCCTCCTGGGAGGAGGGGAGAGAAAGAAAAGGAGGGTGGGCAGGAGGAAGAGAGGGAAGAGGCAGAGGAGGAGGAGGAGATGAAGGCAATGAAAGAGAGACGAGAGAAGTTTCCAGAAGAAAAGGAAGAGGAGCCCGGAGTTTGAGTCCCACCTGGGACTGGCTGTACAGGTCCTTTAAACTTTCAAGGGGCGCCTGGGTAGCTCCGTTGGTTAAGTGTCTGACTCTAGATTTCGGCTCAGGGCATGATCTCACGGTTCGTGCGTTCGAGCCCCACGTCGGGCTCTGTGCTGACGGCAGGGAGCCTGCTTGGGATTCTCTGTCTCCCTCTCTCTCCTCTGCCCCTCCCCCACTCACACACTCATGCTCTCACTCTCTCTCTCTCTCTCTCAAAATAAATAAATAAACTTAAAATATATATACATTGACAACCTTCCCAAATAGTTGGCGAACAGCTGCCCCCAATGGCTCCCAGCCAGCCTGTCCCCGCCCAAGATCCCCCAGCTCTCCCCAAATCCAAGGGGGGCTCCAGACCCAGTCTTCCAGCCATCCTTGTCCTGATAGGACAGGGACGTCCAGGCTGGTGACAACCATTGCAACCCTCACCCTGTCCCCTTACCCCTTACCTACCCACGACTCTCTGTGCAACTTCAGGTGACCTGCTTCCTGGTCCCCTGCTTTCTCATCTTTAAAACCCTGGAGTTTTTCTGAGCTTTCAGAGAAATTACAAAGGGGAAGGTCTCAGTACAGTGGCTGAGGGGTATAGTCCCTAGTGCCTATTAATGCTGGGGTCTTCACTCTAATTGTGGTCACCAGGGAACGGTGACAGTTGACAACTCGCCCGTGCCTCCTAGCTGTTGTGACAATGCCGACACCTGTCCTAAGCAGGAAGAGCCAGGGTAAGGGAGTGGCCTCTTGGGTTGGCAGAATCAGCCCTACAGCCTGGACCCCGCATGGGTACATCTATTGACCCCACCCAGTGCCCCATAGACTCTGGGGAATTCAGGCTCCAGCCAGGCTCCCTAGGGGGATCTGCTGATCCGATGGGGACTCGCCCTGAGAGTCACAGAGCTGGACGGGGGAGGCTGAGGTCAAGCCAGAATTAGGAACACCAGCCAGAAAAACTGAGACAGTGGCCAGGAATGGGGAGACAGAGGAGGGGAGTACAAACACAGCGACGTTTGGGGGAAGGCACCTGGGCTTGCCCAGATCCTCGACATTCAGGGCTGGGGCTGTGTGGCTGGGCCAGCGCTGTCTGCTGATGGTAATTTACTGAGTACATACGAGGTCCCAGGTGCTGAGCTATAGCTGTTCCGCATTCACGCATAACTCAACCACACCTCAGCCGGGTCTTGCCGAGGCACTGTAAATCAAAGCCCATTTCACAGATGCAACAAATCGAGGGCCCGGGATAAAGAGTAACTTGTTCAAGGTCAAGCAGAATGCATGATGTAATCCAAGCAAAGAGGTTAACACCCCCCCTCAATAAATGTTTAGCTAGCATTAAAAAATAATGATAATAATCATAAAAGGTCAAGTAGAGAAGCCACGACGGGAATCCAAGTCTCTGTGGCTCCTACAGCCAAGCTGACCCATAAAACCCTAAAATCTTCCCTCCCTAGCTGGGGCTGGTCTGCTTCAGGATGCGGGCTGCCTGGCGGGGAGCAGGGCAGGGGCAGGCAAGGACGGGCTGATGGCCCTGGTGGCTGTGCCTCGCCTGGAGGCCGGCTGTCCACTCCCCCAGGCTCCTCGGACCGGGTGGTAGGAGTGAGAGGAGAAGCAGACGGCGGCCACATACGGGGGGGGGGGGGGGGGGGGGGGGGGGGGGGGGGCTGGCCGTCCGCACCACCTGGGCTACCGAACGCCATGACCATGTGACCATGTCAACAGTAATCGCTTCCCCCACGCCGCCTGCCGGCCGGGGCTGCGGGTGGCGCGACAGGTCGGGAAATTAAGATTGAAAAGCACAGTGGAGGGAGCTCAGTGCTCGGGGAACGACTGCCTCCGCCTCCGTGGGAGGAAGACGAGAAGTCACGCCCACGTGCTGAGCTGGGACACCTCCCGCCCCGCCCCCTCCTCCTCCACCATCGCCCCCGGAAGCCTGGGGGTGGCGGAGCCCCCGCCATTCCCGGAGGCTCTTGACATATTAAAAAATAAAAGAAGGCCCCCCCAAAAACCTCAGCAGAGTCAAGGCACATCTCCAGTGAACATATTAACATTTTCAAAACCCTCAGGAAAAAAAAGGCAAAGCAATGTAATTATACTTTTCATAAGATAATTATGGGAGTTCTAAAATATTATCAATTCCGAGTTCCCTGTGGGCAGTGAGGTCCAGGTTTGGGACATAAATTTAAAGTTTGAGAATAAATGACTTCTTTCAGACCTGTTGGTGGATCTCTGAATATAATGGTGTAAAAAAAGTCTTATTTGGAAGTCGGAAACCTAAATCGTGCACGTGTGTGTGTGTGTGTGTGTGTGTGTGTGTCCAGCATTTAGTATGTGCCAGGTAGAGCACACAAGAGAGCTTTGTAGGCAGCAACGCACTTGAATGTCAGCAACCTTAGGAGGAGGTGCTCTTAGCAACCCCGCTTTCCAGATGGGGAAACTGAGACAAAAAGGGCCCGGAATGGCAGAGCTGGGTTTGGAGCTCAGGGCATCTGGCTGTAGGGCGTGTGTCTATACTGTGAGGATGGCTACATCTTTAAGTCTCCTGAGCAGGTGAGGCCTGGGCACACACGGACCCCCTGGCCGTCCCCCTCCACCAAAGCAACACTTAGGTCCCGCAGGTTAAAAATAGCTCCCCCCCCCCCCCAACGTGGCACACTGTTTAGGCACGTCCAACAGCAGCGGGCCCTGGCACACCCACCTCCCCTCCTAGGCTGAATGCTACCCAGTTCCTAGCCCTGGAGGGAGCGCATCCCAGACCCGGTGGGCTCACTCAGCAGAGCATGGGATTCTTGATCTCCGGGTTGTGAGTTCGAGCCCCACATTGGGTATAGAGACTACTTACTTAATAAATAAACTTAAAAAAAAAAAAAAGTAGCAGTCAGGGCTGTGACTGCCTCCCCAGCTTGGGGCCCACCCAGGGGGTCCCCACTTCCCATCACCACCCCCAGCTTTCGTCAGATGCCCAGCTCAACTACCTTCCCCAGAGAGTGCTTTCTCCCCTGCTCATGTTCATTATCACCCTGTTTAATTTTCTCCATGATACTTACTGAAATCTAAAATTTCCCCATCTATTCAATTGCCTCTTCGCATATTTATTGTCGGTCCCTGTCCAGCAGAATTTAAGCTCAAACGTAAAAAAACTACATCGCTAGCACCTAGTGGCTGGCACATAGTAGCTTCTCAATAAATACATTGTTCAATAAGGGAAGGCTGAGGTTCCAACATCAGCAACGTTTCTGGGGAGAAGGCAGGATGGTTATTCTATAAATTCACAACCCCCTCCCAAAAAAGTCTTCCAATAAGTTTTTAAGTTATTGTGTTGAAGCTTTTAGAAGAACAGGAAGGAAGCGCACAGCCCTAGCGTCTGATCATTGCAAACGTCTAGTCATTCTTGTAATGAACTTAAACTGTGGAAGGAATTATAGAGGGAAGAATTGAGGGGGAGCATTCCCCAACGGTGATGTTCTTAAACAGTACCCTGTGGGATGTTGTATTAACCTCAGAAGTTGGCCTTGAAAAGTCTGGATACAAGACTTCCCGTATGATTAAGGATAGGAGTCTTGCCTATGTGCCTTTCTGACTCTGAAGGGGACCTTATTAGCAGTATGCAGCGTCTGTCTTTGAGGACTGCCAAGAATGACCTAAAGAGACCCATATTAGTTTAAACAGTGTATCTTCAAAGCCTTCTTTTGGTAATTAGCAGGAAAAAAAAAACAAAGTTACCGTGTTGATACAACTATTGTTAAGACCTTGGCAAAAAGCCCTTAGAGCAAGCAGTTGGACACAGGAGTGGGTCCGCTTCGCAGAGACTGAACCAGAAGCGGTCAGACCATGAGAAAGTGGCCAAGTAGAATGGACTTTTCCATTTGCACATTCCCCACCAAACAACAGCCTAGACCCTGGGCTCCTCCCCCGCCTACCAGCCATACAAACACGTCCTCCTCAGGCTGGCCCGGCCTGGACTTCTGTCCACATACCCGGCAGTGGGAGGTCACCAAAGAGAAGAGGGGAGGGAGGAGCTCCATTTTTTGCTGGCCTCGGAGGAGGTAGGGAAGGAAGCTTCTCTACCCTGAACACCTAATGTATACCAGGCTCTCTGGTTTTTATTCCCATAGCGATTACAAATCCCCGTTGTACAGATGAGAAAAGCAAGCTCAGAGAAGCCCCGTGATTTATCCAATGCACCCAGCAAAGGACCAGAGGGATTCAGGCCCACCAGGTGCCCCCAAGCTTTATCACACTGACGCTGCAGGGCTGGGTGTGGGCGGGCGGGAGGGTGGGGGTTAGATCTCCCTTCTTGCTACGTGATTGTATGCATTTCCTATCTCTGCTAGAACAGTTCCCACAAATTGAAGAGTTGAATGGTTTCAAACCACTCAGTTCTGTTACTTCATAGTTCTGCAGGTCAGAAGTCCTAAAATGAACGGGTCTGTGTTCCCATGGGAGGTTCTAGGAGAGAATCTGTCTCTGCCTTTCTCTTATAAGGACCCTGTGATTACCTTGGCCTGTCCAGATAAACCAGGATATTTTCCCATCTCAAAATCCTTAATCTCAGCCACAAAACCCTTTTTGCCACGAGGGAACATATTCACAGGTTCCAGGATTAGGATGTGCACGCCTTTGGAGGACCATTATTCCGTCTGCCACAATGACTTTGAACGTCCATCAACCCCAATCCCCATCATGGAGGGGAGGGCAATATAATATCAGAAAAAAGCACCTGCACCACAGAGTCAGACAAAGTGCTGATGTGCAGGCTAGAGGGGGAGCCTAATGGGGTCCTCACAGTGTGTGCAACGGGAGAGGCGCTGTTCCAAGCTCTCACTACGGTTAACCCACTGAACTATCAGGACGGCTCTATCACGTAGGCACTGTTCTTATCCCATTTTACAGATGAGGAAACTGAGGTGCAAAGCAGCCAAGGGACTTGCCCAACCCAGCTGATAAGTGGGTGGGCTGGGCTTCGAACCCAGGCCCAGAGTCCTTGGAGCTGGACCCTCGCCGAGGTGTCAACCCCTACCTACGTATAGTGTTGACTTTTACAACCGCTTCATGACATAACTCGGCTTCCATTTCTTGAGGGTTTATGATGTGCCAGGCTGTGGGGCTGTGCTAAGCCCTTTGAGTTCACTGTCTCACCCAATCCTCCCACAATCCTGGGGCACTGAGACCACTCCCTTTTGTAGTCGTGAGATAATAATAAGAATAAAGACAAAATTGAGCTCCCAGACTTTAAAATCCAGGCTGTTACCGAGGTGCCTGGGTGGCTGAGTCAGTTAAGCGTCCGACTTCAGCTCAGGTCATGATCTCGCGGTTTGTGAGTTTCGAGCCCCGCGTCGGGCTCTGTGCTGACAGCTCGGAGCCTGGAGCCTGCTTTGGATTCTGTGTCTCCTTCTCTCCCTGCACCCCCTCCCCCAACCCCGCTCACACTCTGTCTCTCTCAAAAATAAATATTAAAAAATATATATTAAAAAAAAATCCAGGCTGTCACCACCACAGTCCCCTGCTCCTGGGTGGCTTCCCAAGCCTCCGGACAGGACCCCCAGTCTGGTGGGTCTGCAGAGCCCTTGCCTCCCTCCACGGAGCGCGCTCTGCCCTGCAGCGGTGGTCCAGGGGCGGGGGAGGCAGCGTCAGTAATGTATGACATCCGAGAGATAAAGCGCGTCCGTAAACGCTGCTGGCAGAAGTTCATCAATGGTGCATGGGGGTTTTATTTCCCAGCTCGGATGAAGGCAGCTCCTGCCTTGCCTTGGGCCAGCATAAAGAGTTGACCTGCTAAGGTTACATTTATCTCCAGAGACAGCCCCCCACAGCAGGTGCTGGGGCTGGGAGTGCCACAGTGACATGGAAGCAGCACCCCCCACCCCCACGCCCTCCTCTCCACCAAGCTCAGCTGAGCCCAGCTCAGGGTCATGTCAGTTTCCCACACTAGGTCCTACGTCACCCCTTGTATTGATTTAAATCTTGCTGACTCCAGCTTCTGGGGTGAAGCCCCATGGTTAGTCTCCACACGTGGCATTCAGGAGCAGAGACCTGGGCGTCCCCATCCAAGGCCACAGTTTACGAGTCACCCAGCTGGTTACTTTTTCCTTTAAAGGTTACTGACTTGAAACCCCTGTAATGGACGACAGCCAAGTTTGGAAATCAAAAAGCTGCTTTAAGTATAAGTCTCAGGAGGGAGTCGCCCGTGAAGGGGAAATCTGAACTTAGCACGACTCCTGGAGCGTAGTAGGTGCTCATGAAAATATTTACGGAAGGAAGGGCCCAAGGGAGGGAAGGAGGGAAGGAGAGAGGAGGCTTAATTTCGGGGGTGATCATGTTTCCCGCTGAAAGAGACAGCGAAGCTGACAGTTTTATCGTTCAATTGTTTCGTATGGATTTTGAGTAAAAAATAAATTGGCTTCTCTTAAAGGGGACAATCTTGAAAGCCTGGGAGACTGGTGGTGAATCATGCGTGAATGCCCTTGGCCTTCTTCCTGGCAGTGGGAACTCCCTGTTTGCAGCCAGGCGGTCCTAGAGCTCAGTGGGGGTGAGAATGACCCCCTGACTGCCCTCCCCCAGGCCTGGCCTGGAGTCCCAGGGGAGGAAGGCAGTATCCCAGAGGAGCCCCCATATCCCCTCCTGCTGCCCATTGTTTGCACACAACTCCCCTGAGTGGGGGGGCCCCTGTTAGGTTCATGGCCCTTCTGTCTGTGGGATCTGCCCTGAGACCTGGCACCCGCTGCCTCCTGCTAGTTCTGGGATCTTGGGCAAGTCTCCTCCTCATCTGTAAAATGGGTCTAAGAAAACCTCCCCTCCCAGGACTGCTGTGAGGCTTGGGTGAGATGTACGCGGCACGTGCAATGCAGAGCCTGCCTCAAATTAAGCTCCATCAACGTCCAAAGCAGGGAGTTAAACGGCTCTCAAAGGTATGAAGGTGCCCTTCTTCCCCAAGGAGAGACTAAGAGGCAAAAGTTGTCACAAAACAAAATTCAACGCATTATGTTTAAAGTCCTAATCGGCTTTATTTGGTGATTCACGAATAGGGTGGCATCCCATCCCATCCAGCAGGTAGAAAGGAGCCCTGAGGAGCTGCGCGGGGGGGCGGACTTCAACAGGCAGAAGGACATGGGGCAAGGAAGTTATTCTAGCAAAGAGCTGAAGGTCACCCTCCTTCGCGGGACCGCTGGGGTCCGTCGGGCGGGTTACCCACTAGTGCTGACCGGGAAATTCCAGAATAACGAGTTAGGGATACATTCCCGGGAGACACTGAAACAACAGTTGGGTTAGGTATAAAGTCTTGATTTGGCGTTGAGGCTTAGCACAAGGGACTCCATTTTGGGTCCTGTATCTCTTTTTTAACACAGTCAAGGGATGGAACTTAGGGCATGCCCAGAGGAACTGGCTCCACTTGAAAATGGGCAGAGGGAAGCCTTTCCCATAAAGACCCACTTGTCTTTTTCGAGGCGGGGAGGTCAAAATCAGCCTAAGAGAGGGCAAAGGGTATTAAGGAGAAACCCAGAAACCGGTCAGGACTCTTTCCGTTGGTACTTGAAAGAAACCAACCGAACACGGTTTGGTTGATGAAGGGGAATGTGTTGGCTCGTGTAGCTCGAAGTCCGGCTTCAGGCATGGCTGTATCCAGACACCAAAGGATGGTGTCGGGAACCCGTGCCTCCACACTGCTGTCGCACTCCGGCAACTTCTCCGCTCTAGATGTGGCTTTCTCTCCGCCTGATGGGCAGCCCCAGTGGCAAGAGAGCCCCTTTTCCCACAGGCCCAGCCGAAGGCCCACAACCGGCTTTCATTGACCTGCCTCAGGTCACATGCCCGTCCCCGAACCAGTCACTGCAGCCAGGATGGCTGGCCACGAGTATGGGTCACTCATCCGCTCTTCAGGCTGGAAGATCGCATCAGCCCCACCTGGACCAGTAGGATTTAGAGTGAAAAGGACGAGTTCCCAAAGGAAGATGAGGGCACTGTTCCAGAAGGTGGAGAAATGGCTGCTGGGCAGGCAACAGTGGCAGAAGGCCTTGTGGGGCTGCAGCCGGGACGGTTTGCTCGGCCCTGACTCACTCTCGCCACGGCCTGCTTTCATTTCCGTCTCCAGCTCCGTGGAACATCAGACTCTGAGCGGGGGGGGGATCCAAGCCTCTGGTCCACGTGTGGGGGAGAGCTCATCAGCCTCCCATTCCGTGCCGTGAAGACAAGCTCCCCGTTGCCCACCACACAGCCGATGGCCATCACCCATCAATTCAGTGCTTGTCAGCCCCGGCCCCGTTCATCGTCTCGGGCGCCCTGGCTTCACCCGGCTCAGCTCCGGGATCGTCCTGCCTTTGTCCTCCCCGTCAGACTCAAGCTGGTTCCTCAGACCTGACAACGTTTGACCTTGGCGTTCTCTAAAACCTGACTGGATGCACCCTCATGGCACTTCCTGAGCACCTGGGAAGTCGTGTCTCTCAAATACGCACTGAGCCCCAGGCCTACCAGATACGACACCCTCACCCACTCCCAAAGGAGGAGTGGCCCCCTGTGAGATAATAGAAAATATACATAGTGGTCTTGGGGCGCCTGGATGGCTCAGCCGGTTAAGCGTCCAACTTCAGCTCGGGTCATGATCTCACTGCTCGTGAGTTCGAGCCCCCCACCAGGCTCTACACTGATGATGCAGAGCCTGCTTGGGATTCTCTCTCTCTCTCTCTCCCTGCCCCTTCCCCACTTGTACCTGCTCGCTTTCTCTCTCTCTCTCTCTCTCTCAAAATAAATAAACCTTAAAAATAAGAAAGAAAAGAAAAAAAGATATTGTTCTCTGCCCCAGCTCGTGTCACAGAATTCTTAAAACCCTTGGAATTTCCTGTGACAAAGGACCATAAAGGTGCCCTTTGCTATGTTAACGAGGCGGCTTTGGGGCCTCACCTCAAGATGGGGATTGGCTGCCAGGAGAATCAACCGTGTGATTAGGGGGCTGAAATTTCCGGTCACAGCCCCTGGTTTCCTGGGAGCTGAGAGGGGGCTGGAGGTTGAATCAATCGCCAGTGGCCAATGATTTAATCAATTGCGGCCCTATAACTAAGCTTCTGTTAGAAACCAAAAGGACCGGCTCAGAGAGCTTCCAGGTTGGTGGGCACGTGGGGATTTGGGGATCCTGGCACACCCTTTCCGCACGCCTGGCCCGATGCATCCTTCCATGTGGCCAGCCCCGAGTTATTCCATCCTTTTATAACCAAAGCCTTAACCTGTGGGGTCTGATGCTGTCTCTGAAGAGGTGTCCCAAGAATTGCTTGTTGGGGGTGCGGGGCCCTACCCTCCACCCACGCACACGCTGAAATTGGTGCTCAGAACCTATCCTAGACCTTGGGGACCTAAGAATTCGTTCAGGCATTCCGAGACCCCAGAAAACAGACTTACACAGAGACGGCTCCGAGACAGTGCCTTTGCCTTTTTCCATTTGCTGCTTGAAACATCCTCGCCCAATTATAGAAATGTTTCTGACAGGCTTAGGTATGCGTTTCCGGAATGCCGGCTGATGGAAAAAACAAACCCCAAGACTTCAGCGGCTCACTGCAAGGAGAACTTTTCTCTCTCTCAAACGTAATAGCCTGATGTGGGTGTTCCCGGCCACTGGTGACACTCTCCTCAGGGAATCAGCCCAGGCTCCTTCCACCTTGTGGCTCCTTCCATTCTGTGACTCCACCAACCCCTAGGTCCCCAGACCCTTCCGCATCCACCCGGACAGGGAGCTTGTCCTACGTCCTAGAGGTCCCAGTCCCAAAGTGACCGTGCACAGGGCCACTCACATTCCATTGGTGACTCTAGTCACATGACTGCACCTGGGAGTGCGGGGGACTTGGAAAGGGGGCAGCTGCCACGTCAGTCCCCGCACCAGGGAACACACGTTTCTGCTGGGTATCTGGCTGTCTCTGCCCCAGCGTAATCTTACCATTTTATCATTAGTCACTAACCACAGGTAAATTGCTTTTTAAACTGATTTGCACTGTGTGTGTTAACATCCACCTTTCAGTTCCTCAGTTATGATCACTGTGTTAACTGACGACGTGCGGCCTGCAGCGAACCAGGGCACTGCCGATTTCCACTGGCCGCAAGCCCTGGGGTTCGTCATGGCTGGAGCGTGAGGCACGCCCACAGGAAAGGGTTCTCGCAGGGGAGCCGGGTCACAAGGGATTTAGATTTTGCATGGCACACGGAGGCTTCATTTCACATAAGTCAGTGCCCAAAATATGCCTTTAAACGCCCCCAAATGCGGTCTCCTCCTTAGAAAGTCTGGTAGAAAGTGGCGTTTTGAGGGTACTTACACACACTGTGCTGTGAGTGATCAATTGCGTGTCCGCGTGCGATGCTCCCCCAGTGCCGAGCGCCTCGCAGGCATTCCCGGAATGTGTCAGGCAGTGGAGATCGAGGTCTATGTCTGGCCAGGCTTTGGACGGCCGCCTAGCACAGCAGCAGGAAGACGCAGGGACTGGGAAGCCACTCTCTGGGTCCCCGGATCTGCCTCTTACTCAGTCTCTGACCTTGAACACATTACTTAACCATGCTGAGCTTCCGGTCCCCTCATCTGAAACACTGGATTAACAATATCACCTTCCCAGGAGTGCTGTGATCACCTGATGCCTTTAAAGTGCTCGGCACGTTGCCTGGCACGCAGAGGCAATTCGGTTAACTATCAGCTGTCACTGAGTCGCGACTTACGGAAAAGTCATGCCCACTAATTTACCATCACCTGGCTTTGGAACGTGTTGGTTCGGGACCCGTTAAAGGGTGTGCCCTTTGGGGAGCACGGGGAAGACTGGTTTTTGAAGTCCTGGAGGGAGAAAGGCCACGGAGCACGGGAGGCTGGCTGCAGCCTCCTCTGAGGGGTCCCAACACCCAGCAGTGGGGGACAGCGGCCGGCCACAGTGACGTCGGTACCAGACTGTGCATGAGGACAGTGCAGGGACAATGCCCTGCAGGAGAGGAACCGTAGTAACATATGCAACGGCACCAGCCCCTTCTGACCACACGCGTGCGTGCAGGAGTGTTCGTCCCGGCTCCATTTCTGGGAACTTTTGCACAGGAGATCACTGGATGGGTGGACAAATATTTATGGAAACTGGAAACAACCCAGATATCCAACAACAGGGGATCCATTACACAATAAATGGGAAGCCGGCAGCATTATGCCCCCGTTAAAAACGAGGAGACGGATCGCTATTCATTGAGCTGGGAAAACATTCCCGATCCAGCATTTAGTGGAAAGTCAGATGGAAATAAGCTTCCCGATTAAGAAAGCACATAGCCTCTGCCATGTACCGAGAACTATGACAAGGACTTTACATATATTAATTCATTCTAAGCCCCCACACCAACCCAAGACCAGAAACTGCATGGCGATAATGCCTACAAGTGAAAAGCAAAGTCTAGGTCCCCAACGGCATCTTTGAGCTGTGTGCTAGTCCCAGAATGTCTCCACAGTGTTCTTGTTACAAGCAAACAAACAAACAAACCCCACTCTCCCTAAGCCAGCGTTAGTGAGGTTTTCTGTCCACTGCAGCCAGACACAATCCTAATTCATACAATTTGTAAATGGCAAGGAGGGGATCTAACCGCGCCTGCAAAGGTCGGGTGTGCAGAGCCAAAGCACCAAAGATGTGAGAAGAGCAGGTTTTTCCCAGGGCTGCATTGATCCGGTGGAATCTGCTACAGGCATCCGATCTCTGCTCGCCGCCTAGCACAAACACCTGTCTTGACCATTGCTAGCTGCAGCTGGGCCAGCTGCCCTGCCCCCCCCCCCACCCCCCCCCCGAGGAGACCCAGGCCACTGCCCAGGGTCATTCCTTCCTGAGCTCACGGCTCAGTCAGGTTCACGGCCAGAAAGACACTTTCCGTCTCTTCTGCTCATTGCAATGCAGTCACGTCAGTGCAGCCCACAGGACCTGGATGCAATTTTCTCATTGAATTATGCTAAATCCTTCAGGGAAGGCGGCGAAATTATTTAAAACCTATAAAAACTAAAGCAACATTCTGGCTCTATATTTTAACTTTCTGATCATTATTTAGAGTTAACCTTTTCTGCTGCTAAATCACAAACCCATTTTGCTGTATGTCAGGCAGCATGGGCCATAAGGCATGGGGAAAAAAAAAAAAAAAACAACCCGGCAAAGAGTATACCTGGGGATTGCTTCCTGGGCTCAGGCAGATAATAGAAATCAAGGTGGCATTTTGCTCTTAGAAATCAGAAGTATCAGGAGGTGATTCATTGAAGCAGCAGAAAAATGAATTGTAGCTGCGTTGTTATAAATATTAGAGCAATAGATTAGGGCTGAGGTGTGTTTGTGTGGAATAATGCATTGACTGGCAAGATGAGAATTCACAGAGCAGGCAGATGAGGGACCGAATCCTGTGCCTGGGATCTCAGGAAATTATTTATTCCCTCTGCGCCTCAATCCCCCATATATAAAATGACATATACATATATATATATATATATATATATATATATATACACACACACACACACACACACACATACATACGTATATATATATATATATATATACGCGTATATACACACATATATATGTATATATATACGTAAATGTATACACACACATACACAAATATAACCCATTCAGTTAGGAAGTGAGTCCTATTTTTTACTGTTGTTTTTTAAGTGGACAAAACGAAGCACAGAGAAATCCAGTGTCTTACAACCAGAAGCAACAAGGCTAAGGTCGGATTTCAGGCTGGTGGCTGCAGGGGCGGACTGCCCTGCAGAGTAAATACGATAACGAATATATATTGCTAAAGACAGTACTGGGCAGAGAGCAGGTGCTCGAAAAATGCTGGACGAATGACTTGTATCGTTTTGTACTTATAATCAAACACATACAGTTTGCATAAATAAGTTGGGCCAGTAACCGTATCAACAGATCCGTCTAATTCCCATTTATCATTTTTCCAGAGCGCCTGCAACAAAATGCCACCATCAGTTGAATGCCCCCTATTTGACGCCCTTATAGCGCCCCCTATGCTTCCTTCGTGGTATTTCCTTGCAGGTGATTATTCGTGTGATTAGCTGGTCCATAGGCAACTTCCGGTCTAGCCCCATGGGCTGCACAGGGACACGACTGGGTGTCTCCTGCTCACATCCCCAGCATCCAGCATGCCCCCCCACCCCACCCCCGGCGTGAAGTATTCATCCAGTCAGCAATGTCGACCGTGTGTCTACCCTGTGCCGGCCTGTGTTCCGGGCACTGAAATCAAAGCCCCCGCCCTCTCCATTCCAGCAAGGGCACCTGGATGGTAAGCAAACTAGGAAGTACTTGGTATATCAGTGCTGCCTTAGTCTGTCTGGGCTGCTACCAGAAAATATCACTGGCTTAGTGGCTTTAAATGGCAAACATTTATTTCTCAGGGTTCTGGAGGCTGGGACGTCCAAGATCAAGGTGCCAGGCCGGCCTGGTGTCGAATGAGACCCCTCTGCCTGGTTTGCAGTTGACCATCTTCTCAGTGTATGAGACAGAGAGGTCCTGTGTCCCCTCCTCTTTTTATAAGGGCACTAATCCCACCATGAGGCCCCCGCCGTCATGGCCTAATTACTTCCCAAAGGCCTCACACTGAAGGTGAATACTTCAACACATAAATCGGTGGGGACCTGACATTCAGTTATAACAAGGGGGTGAGTGTGGGGAGAACCACATAGCAAGGGAAACTGGGATGGGGAAGGGGCATTAGCTCACGTAGTGCTCAGAGAAGTTCTCTAAAGGTAAGAAGGCCTGATGGAGCAGATGGGTGGGACAGGTCACGAAAATATCTGCAGAAAGAGCTTCTCGGGCAGAGGCAAACGGCACCTGCAAAGGCCCTGAGGTGGAAACGTGCTTGGATAGTCCAAGGCCGGCGTTGCTAGAATGGAGGAGGTCTGGCGCGAGGAGTGAAGGAGGTGAGGTCAGAGGGCACGGACGGGGCCAGCAGGCAGATGGATGATCATCTGAAATAACCGAGAACAGACAGAGACGGTACCTGGGTCGTTCTTTCCCACGTTCACAGACACACATCAAGTGACGGACACGACACACAGGGCCGGCCAGCTCGGGGACACTGACGAGCTCAGAGCAACCAGCACAAAATCTCAGAGTCTCCGGCCTAAAGAAGAGGGGCGGGGCTTGGCCACAGTCTCCCGGTATCCAAAGGGCTGTCACACGGCATCGCTTCGGGATCATCCTGGAGTCCAGGCTGGCACCAGGGGCTCACTCTTCCGTGAGGGCAGAAGAAACAGACCAAAATTCAAGCGCTCTGACAGCCAGATTTCTTCTTCTGGGAAGGTGTGGTAGACGTACTTTCCCTTTTCTTTCCAGCAAAGCCCAGGTCAAATCTCTGGGTACGGCACAAACAACAAACCTAAGAGACCGCAAGGTGGGGGTCAAGCAGGCAGAGCAGCCAGGCGACTTGGGACCCAAAGGAGACCATGGGTCTCCCTTCCCCCGACAGAACCTCAGACGTGGAACCGGGAAGAAGCGGCAGTCGGGAACCACCAACCGTCACAGACAAAAACAGGAACTGACAAAAGCCTGACCTCTGGAGCTGAAGACGAGGGAAGCCGCGGCCCAGGGCAACGGGCAACTTTTAGGCAGTGACCGTGTTACCCAGGGGAACACCACAGAACAGAAACCCGGGGCCCCCCCACCACGCACACCGGCAAATCCTGAAGGGAGAGCCTGTCTTTCCATGCTTGTGAGGCTGTGAGCGGACGCCCCGAGCCTCACACTGGGGTGACATCGGAGCGGTGAGAACGGGAAACAAATAAACTGCAAGGGGGGACCTCCGTAGTCTATTGGTTTTCTAAAATATCGCCGTGGAAAGCGAAGCATATTCGTCAGGCACAGCATCTGTGCCTAAATTCAACTCGTTACAATAGAAGCAAGGTGACCGCACAAGAAAAACAAAATCGCTGATCCTCAACAGCAGAAAGAACCCAGGGATCCCAAGCAATCGGGGGGGGGGGGGGTGGCCAGGGTGATTGCTTCAGGGATGTGCCTGCGGGCCACACCGTCCGGGACCAGGCCAAAGACTTTCATTCCAACTGTGGGGCAAGAGGGATTTTATGCTACTCCGAGGAAGGAAAGTCAGTCTGAGAATGGAACCAACATGGAGAAAGCAGAGCTCAGTGATGAAGAGAGACCGAATCCAAGTAACATCCTTTAGGACCTGGATCAAGCCATACCTGCAGCCGTTCTTTGTCTCTTCTGTTACCTGAGCCAACAAGGTCCCTTTTTTACATTTAAGCTGCTTTGGTTTGCTTCCTGCCCCTGGCCACCAAGAGTCTTAAATGACAGAAATGGGTGTTATACGAGCTGCTTGCTCACTGTAGGTGTGACTGTAGGAGGTGACAGCAGGATTCCAGTCTGAACAGGAGGTTGTACAACAGATTCCCTCTGAGGTGCATTCTTGTTCTCAGAGATAACCTTCCAGGACCCTCTTGGTGAGGTTTTAGGTTAAGTAGTTAGGCAGGATGAATTTCCTGCCTAAATTTCCCAGAAGGGTGAATCACCCCAGTGATCACTGGCTTATCGAGGCCCTTCTGTCAGGTCCTGCCTGGTGACTCCTCACCGTGGACTGCAATGCCCTGTATGACCTGGCCACTGCTCAGCTCTCTGACCTCACCTCAACCCACTCTCCCTGACACTCCCTCTCCTGCCGTTCACTCCATAAATAGAACAAGCCACATTCCTACCTCAGGGCCTTTGCACTTACTGTTTCCTCACCCGAAATGCTCCTCCTCCAGACCTTTCTGTGGCTGGTTCCCCTTCAGCTCAGCCAGGAAGAGGCCCGGTCCTCAGAGAGGCTCCGTCATCCCTGATTGCCATATCTGAATCGCCCACCTCTGCCCGTGCCCACCTCTGCTCTTGTTAGAGCCCCGTGGGCCAAGCCCTCTCTGGACCATGACCAGGTCTTATTTATTTCACAGCACTTTTACAGTCTGGAGGTACCTGAAATTCCTCTTGTTAATTACCTACATCTCCCTGATAGAATATAATCTCCAGAAGAGCTAGGACTTCATCTGTTGTGTTCACTGCTACGTCCTTGGAGTGCTGATTAGTGCCCGGTGGAAGAAAGAAAGTAAAGAAAGAAGAAATGGAGAGAGAAGAAAAGACACGGTACAGATGCCAAGAGCCGGGACGGGGAACTGCTGTCCACGAGGCCTTTCCATCCCCTGGGGACCCTCTAGGCCGAGTCCAGTGGTTCTGAGGTCCCCCGGACCTCAAGCAGGGAACCAGCTTGAGCAAACACACGTGACTGACACGTCCCCATTCTCTGTCTCATTTCCCTGCCCCCTCATTTCTGCCTCCTGGAATCAGCTCCTAAACTGAGTCACCGCGCCCAAATCTTCGTCTCGGGTGCTGCGTTCAAGGGCACCTAAATGCAGACAGACTCTTGGCCAGATCCAGGCAAAGACACATGTGGAAGTGTCCACCACGGCCTTGCTCGTGGTCACGTGGGTGGGAGCTAACACAGGGGCCCAGCCGTAGGGGAACAGATACTAAGAAGGAGTCAGAGGTCGTGGGATGGAGAAGAGGTCGCCTGGGAAGGTTTCTGATACGTAAGGTTGAGGGGAAACAGAATGTGATGTTGCCTCTGTGATGAGAAAAGGAAACACACCAACGTAAAAAACCAGCGTCATATATTACTCCAAAATACACACTTACTTAAGAACACATTCAAATCGCATTAGAGCAGCTGCCTCTGGGGGAGCACTGTCAGGGGATGAGAGATGGGAGATGAAGGAACATCAGCTGCCCAGACCAGTGACGTCAGCCCGACACAAACGGGAAGTGGGGTTCGTTCATTCACCTGGGTCCCAACTGAGGCCCAACAGTACGAATAAAAACTGGGGGCGCCCGGGTGGCTCAGTCGGTCAGGCGTCCGACTTCAGCTCAGGTTATGATCTCGCGGTTCGTGGGTTCGAGCCCCGCGTCGGGCTCTGTGCTGACGGCTGGGAGCCTGGAGCCTGCTTCGGATTCTGTGTCTCCCTCTCTCTCTGCCCCTCGGCTGCTCTTGCTCTCTCTCTCTCTCAAAAATAAATAAACATTAAAAAAAAATTTCTTTTAATGTCCTCTCCAGCTCCGGCCCACTCCCAGGTTTGCTCTGGAAGCCCCATACTTCCCTCCTGAGGACGTACATGCCCACGAGGCCCCCAGCTTAGCTGGCAGAAGGAGTCCAGCTGCCCCCGGACCATCCACCTCCCCTTCAAAGCCCAGCCCGTGAGCACCAACGGGGACTTTGGCAGGATAAACAGATAAAAGGCAGACCGTTCTGCCATGTCAGGAAATAAAAACAAAGGGCACAGTCAAGGAAGGGAAAGCGGGCAACGCGGGAGGCGTTTGGAGGAGGGTTTTCACGAAAGCCACAGTCCAGAGACTGCACGGTTATTGGAGGCTTGTTAGAGCCCACGCCATGAACAGCAGGTGCCAAGGAGGCTGGAGCTGACCTGCACGGGGCCTGAAAACGCAAAGACAACTCCGTGAACATCCGTGTTCCGAGCGATCAGACTCGAGCAAGGCAGAAGCCTGCGGATACGCGTGGACCTGGTCATCAACGCTAAAGAAGCCTCGGCCATGACAAGGAGAGGGCTTTCGTGCCTACCTCACTTGATCTTCAACTCTGTGTGAGGGATCAGGGACATTTGTTCACTTGCCAGAGGACACGCAGCTGGCAGGAAGCAGGTGCCGGCTCGGAAAGCAGATCTTTGATTCATTCGTTCGTTTGTTCTTTTGTTCTTCTAGTCCTCGCTGAGCACCTGCTCTGTGCCAGGCTCTGTGCTGGGCTCAGAGAACAGAATATTGAACAAACACAATCGTCCCCCGTGATCTAAATGAGGATGCTGGGTTTTTTTTGAAGATTTGGAAATACGTGGAATGGCTTATTAGAATTTAGTAGAAAGACCTGATGGTATCTGGGCATTGAATGTATACGGAGGGGGGCAGGTATGTAGTAAAAACGGGGAGGGGGGATCTGAATTGTCATTGTTGTTATTCGCAAACATATAATGCTTACTGTATCAGGTGCTGGTCTGTGTTAATTCATGTACTCGGTTAATTTACTCTCAGAAAGCCTCTTGGCCCCGAACTCTGTTTTGCCAATACACAGAAAAGAAAAGTAGGGCTTGGGGCTGGGAACCTTGCCCAAGGCCACCCACTGCTGAGTGCTGCGACTACCACACGGCCACGGACAACGTTACTCTCGGAGAACTTCTCTTTCCCGATCCCAGATCCCTATCTACCCCAGATAGGCTGAAAAGGAAGGCAGGCGACTGGGAATCGTCCTTGCCTGTTTTTTCTGTGCTGGCCAAGTGTCCGAGAGGTCCCAGGATCCAGGAGACCCGGGGTTGTCCTGGATGTGGCCCGAGTGCAGACCGCCACAGTCTTAGCTAACTGCTCGAGGGGATGGATGGCTGCTTCTGGACCGGGCAAAGGGGAAGGTCTTGGGGAAGCTCCAGAGTGCTAAGGTACTTACCCCTGGGACTAAAATCGTCACCAGGAGTTCAGACAGCAACAATTCCTTATTCCCAACGCTGCTGTCTCCATCCAACCCCACTCACGGTGACATTCGCTCCAAGTACTGTCCTGAGATCTTACCAGAAACGCAGGCCCCAGGCCCCACCCCAGATGTACTCAAGTGGAATCTGCATTTTCAACAAGATCCCCAGGTGACTGTCTGCACATCGCAGTTCGAGAAACACTGGCCCAGGCCACACCTCGGACCTCAGGCTCAGCCCAGGGATCTGACACCATCCCAAGAGAAACCCCATCTTACTATTCACGGGCCTTACTCTGCCTGAATATTCAAACCATTTCCCCAATACACCATTCAAACATACTCCCGTGGAGTGCATCAGTATTTTTTTTTTATTTATTTACGTTTCCTACTGGGGCCACCGAAGGAATTCCTAATATCCAACAGGGCGAAAGACAGCCTTCAAGGAGGGGAGAGTGGCTTTCAGGGATATGAAACCAAGGTCCAATGAATGCTGGACTGTGCCCGTTGGACTTTCCAACAGACGGTCACCCATGATCTTTGAAAGAAAAGCAAGATGGGCAAAGACAGGAAGCAGACAGACCGGCGTGGGAACAAAACAGAGCACACGTAGACCCCTTTTCCAGAAGTAGCAGAGTTGAAGGGAGAAGTGGTGAGAGGGTGGTTTGAGACCTCTTTGCGTTTTTTTTTTTTTTTTTTTTTTTTTTATTCCTTATGGTTTTTTTTTTAAGATAGAGAGACTGGAGGATCCCCGAGAGAAGACTGGACAAGCCCTATGAAGATCAGTGTGGCTCCAGCCGGAAGTACCATAACAGCATGGGATCGGGGACCACGCAATTCTGCCTCTGGGAACGTACGGGACAGATATGCTTCCACGTGTGAGAAGTGATGTGTGCAGCCTCCTCTGAAGTTTTAGAAGACTGGACAACCCAAGCGTCCGTCTTGCTAGGGCCGGCAGGGGACTGGTGACATCACGTAGGGAAATCCATCCAATGTAATGCCATATGGCTCTACAAGAGCTGGGGAACCTCTTCGTATGTGGATACAAAGTGATTTGCAAGACACGCGAGGTGAATACAAAGGAAGATACCCAACAGTGTGCGGTGGGACCAACACGCATGTGGAACTGTTTGTGTGCCCGAGATTCTCTGGAGCCATCCACAGGAACTAGCAAGTTCGGGCACCGCCTGGAGGGAAACTGGGTTGCAATGATGGGGTAGGAGGGAGACTCAGACTTTTGAACCTTCTTCTTCTGTGCTTGTATCAATCAACTCTTGCCGTAAAGTCAAAGACTGCCACGTCTCGGGCTGGACTTTGCTGAGCTTGGCTGTGGGCTACGGGTTGGATCTGGGTGGGGGGCCTGGGGATGGCTGAAGAGCAGAAGGAAAAAAGGCAGACGGTGCAGAGTCACTCTTGAGACATACACTCAGAACTGGCCTGCTGTCACTTCTGCCCAAGTGAGCCCCAAAGTCAAAGGGCAGAGATGCACACTCCAGCCCAAGAGCCCCGGAGGTGCCTGGCCAAGGGCATGGGCACAGGAAGGGGTCTCCCGGAAATAGGTTACTCATCTGAAAATACAAGTTACTTAAACGGAAAAGCTGACACACAGGCAGAGGCACACCCACGCATGTGCGCTCTGGTAACCAACGAGGAGGAACCGACAGAGAGAGTGGGAGAGACGGACCATATCCAAGAAGAGATCCCCCAGGAGCAGAGGCCTGGGAAGGGGAGGGGATGGATCCAGAGCCCGGCTGGAGAGCCTAGGACATCTCAAAGGACACCATGCGGAAGAAAGCATGAAAGAATGGGTACAGACACAGGTAAACTAATTTTCCACGCAGCAGCCAGCGCGGCCTTTTAGAAAGATAAACTAGATGATGTGGCCTTCCTGCTCAAAACCCTCCACTGCCCTTAGAGACAGTCCAGAGTCCTCGTGACAGCCTTCAAGGCACAGCGGGATCTGCCCTGGCCCCTCTGATCCCTTCTCTCCCACTCTCCTCACTGACTGTGTTCCAGTCACATGATCACGCTTTATTCCAGCCCCAGGGTCTTTGCACTTGCTGCTTCCTCCTTCAGAACGCCCTTCCCCAGCTCTCCTCAAGACTGGTGTTCGGCACTCACCCTCACAGTCACAGCTCTGTACGTGGCCCTCCCGAGAGTGAGCACGCACGTGTGCACAACCAGGCACGTCTACCTCACTTCTTTGTTCCACTGTCTTTCCAGCGCTCATCGCTGCCGGAGTCACCGTGCTCACGAGTTCACTTGATCGCTGGTTTCTCATGGCTCCCTCTGTTCGCACACAAGCCCCGTGGGGTGAAGGTCTTTGCCTTACTCATCACTGAGCATCAGGCACAGGGCCTGGAACACAGTAGGTGCTCAATGAAAAAAATAAATAAGTGCAAATGAATGAAAAGAGGTAGGAAGTTGAAAGACTTTTCTTCTGGCAGTTTCTATCATCTCTAGGAACTGGGAGAAAAGATCAGTTGTTAAGAGGGAGGGGGTGATGTCTGTTATGGGGAATGGGGTGGGGGGGGGCGGTTAAAGAGCTCAGTGGAGTTTCCAGGAAACACGGAGAATACAGCCGAGGCTGGAGCACTGTAGCAACATCGTTCTAAGACCTTCGGTGGGTTCTTTGCCTGCACAACGGCACATAAGAGGGAAAGGTGCGGGTCCCGTGGCCGGGTCTCCAGGAGGCTATGTGGTAGACGGATTGCTGTAATGGCCCCAGTTATTCCTGCCTCCTTTCATCCATGCCCTTTGGCAATGCCCTCCCGCCGGAATCTGGGACTGACCGTTGGACTTGCTTCGGCCAGCAGGATTCCAGCAAACTCAGTGCAAGCTGAGATTCTTTGAAACCGCTTGTGCATTTCCATTCCCTCTCTTGCGGCTCTCCTTCTGCCAGGAGGGCACGTCCAGCCCGGCCAAGGCCGTCCTAGATTGGCCAGCCCCCAGCTGATCCACCGGCTGCCCGGACACGTGTGAGCGTCCACCCCAGCCCAGAACAGCCAACTTACCCAACTGACCCGTAGACTCATGGGGAACCAGAAAGCGTTGCTGTTTTAAGTCACTAGCTTTGTGCTGGTTTGTTGCCCGGCACTATGATGATGTAACTCACAGAGGGTGTAACGTACGGACAAGGACAGGGGAGTAAGTAAGGCGACTGGCAAGCGAATGGATGCCTCCAGTTCTGTTTCAATCATATCACTCAGAGAAGGTCGCCCAAAGGGTTGGGAGACGTTGGCCCCAAGTGCTCTGGGCTGGCAGAAAGCTCTGCGGATGCTGAGTTCAGTTCTGGAAGATTTTCCCACTCGTTACCCACAAACCCCAGGTCTGGCTGGTAGGTGAACAGAGGACGAAGGAGAATGTGACGTAGGAGGACAGTTCGGCCATCAGCCCATCTAATCCCGGCAGCAACCCCACGTGGTGGGTGTTTTGTCCCTGTTGAGCAGATGGGGAAACTGAGGCTCAGAAAGAGGTAGTGCCTGTCTGGAGCCAGACGGCTGGTGAGGCGACAGGGAGGCGTTGGCCATTCCAGATCCTTCAGACCGCACGGCCCAGGCTGCTTCCACCCTCCAGGCTCCTGAGAGAGAGGGTCCAGGAAGCAGATCACCCCAGCCTTGTCCCCTCTCCATGCCACCTCCTGGCGCCCCGCCCCCCACCCTTCCAGCAAGGAAGGAACCTCGTCGGTCTGCTTAGTGTTCAGCCTGGTGGACCATCCCCCTTTGTTTAAAATCTCCTCGGCAGATGGAAGGAAACTTGGCAATTACCTCTGCACACAGCTTTAAGTACACATATTGGCCAATCTTTACAGATTTAATTGTCTATAAAATTACTCTGTGTGCAATTCCCATATGGATCTTCAGCGTCTTGCCTGCTTCTGAGCAGGTGCCCTCTCGCAGGCTGGGGCACAGCTACTCATTAGGTGCCATCAGCCCTGTGGGTCCAACGCAAAACGAGGCTACTTGCCAGATAATGGGACTGCCAGTGGGTGACGAGCCATCCGGGGCCTCAGCTTCCTCATCTGCAAATGGGAACGAGGAACGCAGGTAAAACTTAGTCCTGTGCCCCACACAGCGTGGCAGCTGCTTTTTTAATCTTACCCCGTGTCGTCCCCCCCTCAGTTTTCTGGCACCCTGTGTCTCCCCTCTGCATTCCTCAGCCCTGCTGTTTGGTCATACGCTTCTTGACTCAGGGCACGGGGGACTCCAAGGAGGAAATGAGATGCAAGAAACGAGCGAGGCTTTAAAGCTGCAAAACACTGAGCTCGGCTGAATTCAAGGTATAAGGTTCACACCATAGGGAGCGGACTGGAAAGAGAACAAATGAAGAGACGGGGTGTTGGCGAGGACCCATCCTCCAGCAGGTGACAGGAGACCCAACTCGAGCTAGCCAAAACCTCAACAGGACTTCGCTGGTTCACGCGGTGGGCACAGCCGGGGGAAGAGCTGCTCCAGAGGGGGCTCAGCAGCATCACCCCAGATGGCCACCCGCCCCCTCCCTGCCTTCAACGGGGGCGCTCCAAACCAAGGTTGGATCCTGCCGTGGAGACAAGGTGGCTGTGGGAGCCTCCCAGGACCTCCCTCTCACAAAGGGGACCCTCTCGGAACCCTCCAGCCAGCATCGTCTCTCGTGTCATTGGTCCAAAACGGGCCACACGTGCATCTCTGAATGGCTCGTGCAGATTGGGTAAATCCAGTAAGAGTTCATCCCTGGGGCTGTGGGTCTCTCCCGTCCCATCACTGAGGGGCCACTGGGGGGTAACGTGGAGCTTCTTAGTGACGTATTCAAGGCAAAAAGCTCATGCCCCAGTGCAGAGACTAGAAAGAAATCAGATGAAGAGCTGACTAAAAATTATGTGCTCCATCCATATTAAATCACCCCTGCTCTGAGCAGCTTTCGCGGGGTACACTTTATTCACCCAACAATTATTTATAGGGAAGTTCCTGTGGGGCTCTCACAGTCAAGCTGTCAGTTGTCACTGTCTCTTTTAGAATATGACACCCAGGGGCGCCTGGGTGGCTCCGTCGGCTGAGCGGCCGACTTCGGCTCAGGTCATGATCTCGCGGTCTGTGAGTTCGAGCCCCGCGTCGGGCTCTGTGCTGACAGCTCGGAGTCTGGAGCCCGCTCCGGATTCTGCGTCTCAATCTCTCTCCCTGCCCCTCCCCTGCTCACGCTCTGTCTCTCCGTCTTTCAAAAATAAATAAATGTTTAAAAAATAAAAATAGAAGAATATGACGCCCAGAAGGCAACACAGCTCTCCAGGAGGTCAGCCCAGCACAGAGCACTGGGGACCTGCCACTTCTGGTGATGCTAACAAGCAGCTAACATTGCCAACCACTCCGTGTGTTAACTTGCTTGGTCCACATAGGAGCCCTCGGAAAGGAAGTCCTGTTAATGACCCCCATTTTACAGAAGATAAAACAGAGGCACAGAGGGTGGCAGTAACTTGCCCAAGACCACACAGCTAATCAGTAGAAGACTGGGATTTGAGTCCTGCCTTTCCTTCTCCGGTGCCACGGAACTTCACAGACCGCTCTTGACCGCAGCGGTCATTCACTTGCTTGGCAAACACCGATTGACTGTGATACGCCAGACAATCTATGAGATATTTAAAATTCATTCATCCATTTCTTCAACAAGTACTTTTTGAACGCCTCCCAAACACTGTATTTGGTGCCAGGAGACACAGTGGTCAACAGCCCTGACCTAGCCCTCGCCTTCATGAAACGCACAATCTGCATTTTCTTGCCCGGAGCGCTGAGCATACGGTCAGCTAAAGGCTCAGGGCTGTCATGTACAGTTGTCCAGGATGCACGCTGTACATGGCACCCAACAGATGGGGTAAATGGCGGCTGAAAGACACCTCCCCCTCACCTCACCAAGTCCTCTGCTCTGGAACTTAGCTGAATCCGTCCCAAAAGACCTCTTTTCTGTGCAGAAAGTTGCCCCTGACAGGCCAAGCCGCGTGCTAGCGAGTGCCACACCCACCCAGCGGGGGGCGCCCGCTCTAACTTACACCCAGGCACTAGGTAGAATAACAGGACCCCAGAAGAGCTGTTTCTACTCCCACCCACCCCACCACCCCGCCCCCCGTCTTACAAGTCAGGGTTTTGATTGGGTGGGTCGCTTGCTTTCCAGAAGAGCTGCGGCCCAACTACGCCTTTGGTGCCACACCGATGGAGTGTGCTGGGCTCGAGCCCAGGACTCAGGCCTGCTGCGTTTCACCTGCAAAGAGCCGGTCCTCTCGCCGAGTGCCGGCTGGTGAACTCTTCTTCAGGAGGGTTTGCGTCTTAAGATGTCCATCACCCACGCAGGAGCCTCGGGGGGAGCCAGGCACACCCAGCTCTTGGGAGGTAAGAAACTCCTCCCCTGTCATCCCCCTGTAAGCGAGCCCCAGGTCTGCTCCCTGGGGTGGGGTCGGCCTTGCCCGGGGCCTCCTTCCGCTTCCGGCCACTCCCTCACTCCCCTACTGACACTCCCTGGGAAGGCTTCCTAATCAAAATCTTAAGGCACAAAGCTTCCGGTTGGGGAAACTGAAGCTAGAAGTTGGCCAGGCCATACACGCTGGGCACCCCCTGGGCGCTGCCCCTTTCTAAGCCTGCCCCGTGATTTCGGGAGACATATGTGAAGTGCCACTCGGGGTCAGGCCTGAGCCATTTAACTAAATCCACTGGCTCCCCACGGAATCAATTGCTCACATTTTTTCCCCAGACCTCCATGAAAAATGATTTGCAAAGCGCTCTCTCCCTCTTTCCTTTCTCTTTCTCTCTCTCCCTCTCTCTCTCTCTCTCTCTCTCTCTCGCTAAACTTGGGTGATGGTGTTCAAGGACTCCCCGAGATGTTTCTCTAACTGACAGCTTTATGGGGCAATAGCTGCTGATGTTATATGTGTCCTCAGATAGGCAGGTCTTTTTATACTGTGTGTGTCCCCATAAAAATGATTGGTTTTAAGTTGTTATTCTAATATTGCTGTGATTGTAACATTGGAGCCGACAGTCTCCAAAGGAGATGCGTATCGAAGCCTGATGAATAGAAGCGGGGAGTTGCCATCTGTCTGCGCGGCAGGGGGACCAGGCTGAGAGGCCACTGTCCGCCACTGGGTAGGGGCTGAGAGCCTGTTGTTTTTACGTTATTATAAAGATAATGATTAATAAGTGACAGCGTCGTAAATAATCAAAACTGCCTCCCGGACTGGGTCCACCCAGAAGCAGCGTATTGTGGCCTAAGGAGGGAGATGGGCAGGATCCAGAAGAATACAGACAGAAAACCACAGGGACAGACAGAGAGGGACAGACACAGAGGGGTGGGGGCCGAGGGGGAAAAGGAAGCAATAGGTTCAAAAAGAGACAGGGAGAGAGGGTCACACGACGGCCAGACGGACAGCAGTAGGAACAAGGAGACAGAGAGACCCACGGACAAAGCCCAAGGCTGACACATGGACAGAGAGAGCCACAGATACACCAGACACACAGACGCAGAGACATGGGCAGACACGGAGACGAGGAACAGATGTGACGTGAAGACAGATGAGCCAGGTCAAGGCAGACGGAGCCGGAGGGAGGAAGGGATGAAGGAAGCCGAGAACCGCGACCGGGAGACTCACGGAGGTCAGGGTGACAGACCAGAGTGGGGGAGACAAGTGGAAAGGCGGAAGTGGGCGGAACATTCCAGAGGAGGAGGCAGAGGGATGCCCGGGTGGCTCCGTCGGTTGAGCGTCCCACTTCGGCTCCGGGTCATGATCTCGGGGTCCGTGAGTTCAAGCCCCGCGTCAGGCTCTGTGCTGACGGCTCGGAGCCTGGAGCCTGCTTCAGATCCTGTGCCTCCCTCTCTCTCTGCCCCAACCCACTTGCATTCTGTCTCTGTCTCTCTCAAAAATAAATAAACATTTAAAAAAAAAAAAAAAAAAGAGCGGGGCCAGGAGCCAGACAGCCTGGTTCTGCCACCTGTTAGGAGCTGAGTAACCTCGGGCATGTTACTTAGCCTTTCTGTGCCTCAGTTTCCCCATCTGTAACACAGGGCAGATTCACGCAGCACTCAGCCCCTCATCGGTGGTCCCCAGCACCTTGGCATGCCTGTGGTGACAGAAGCGCGTGAGGTGGCTCCCAGTGCCCCCCACCACATCATGTGACGCGCGTGGGCCGGGCCTGGTGACGGCTCCTACCAAACAGGACACAAAATGCCGGGGTGTCACCTCCGAGATCCAGCTACCAAGGCCCGGCCGATTTCTCTCTCCGGAGCTCTGGCTCTAGCCGAGAGGACAGCCCCGTGCTATCCTAAGCAGAGGCCCATGTGGCGAGGCACCAAGGCGGAGACCTGAGGCTGCCACCAGCCGTGGGACTGAACTCAGACAGGGATCCCTGAGGTCCGGCCTCGGGAGGCCCCGTCAGCCACAGGCTCCCGGCTCAGCCACACCCCATTCCCGACCCACGGATAAGATGACACGTGTTGTTTTAAGCCCCCATCTTGGGGGTGGGATGTGTTATGCAGCCATTAATACCCGACGCAGACTTGGGTACCTGGTAACAGCTATGAGGAAACGGGGGGTGGGCTTTGGGACAAGGCAAAAGTGGGTGCTGAGTGGGCGGTAAGGGGTGCGTTGGGCACCGTTATGTTCTCGGCTGGACCGCCAGCACCCGTGAGAGTCTGGAATCACTGAACCCGAGGCCTAATAAAGATTTACTGAATGAATAAAAAGCAGTACCTGCTTCATAAGGACGTTACACGGATTTAAAGAATAAATGAAGGGCGCCTGGGGGGCTCAGTCAGTTAAGCGTCCGACTCTAGCTTTCGGCTCAGGTCGTGATCTCACGGTTTGTGAGTTTGAGCCCCGCATAGGGCTCCGTGCTGACTCTGCGGCGCCTGCCTGAGATCCTCTCTCTCTCTCCAAGTAAATAAATAAACTTTAACGAAAAAATGATACAGAGTGCATAGAACAGACCGGGCAAGGCAGGGTGCCTCCCCCTGTCGGCCGGGATCATTATCAGCAGGGGGGAGGGTGGGGAGACACAGAGGGAGGGACACGTGCAGACGGAGACCTCGGCAGACAGGCAACAGCAAGAGGGCAGAAACAGGAGGAGAAGGTGAGGGAAGGAGGCAGGGGACCAGCCCACCTGTCTCTCCCACCGGCTCGGCACCAACGTTTGCGAGAGCAGCAGGGGCACCTTCCTGGAGCCAGGATCAACAAGCCCTGAGTTATTTGGTCATGTGAGACCCCCTCCTAGAACCAGGGCAGGTGGACACGAACAGATCTCCCGTGGGGCTGGACACTGAGAGAGACTTGGAAAGGCTGTCAGCCAGAGGCAAACAGAGAGAAGCTTCTGGGTCTTACATTGCCCCATCTGTGTCATCCATGAGCACTCGCTAAGTCCCGGATGCTGTGCTACGTGCCACACAAATAACGTCTTCTTTATTCCTCTCGGCAACCCTGTGGAGCGGGAAGAATTCTTATCACTGTCCTTTTACAGATGAGGAAACGGAGGCACCGACACGTTAAGTAACTTGGCCAAGGTCACCCAGCTAGTAAGTGCTGGAGAGAGATTCAGTCCCAGGCAGGTTGGCTCCAGATGCCTTGCTTAGCGTCACAAGGCTGTTCCTCGTGAAGCCCAAACGTTCTCAACCCACGGCCCATAAAAAGCTCCCTCCTGAGTTATATATAACATCGCAGTGACCCACAGCGGTGCACATAAACCTATGCCCGAGGCGGCCGTCCACACCTCGTGTCAGATTCTCTCGGGGGTCTATTGCTCAAAAAAAGGTCTCACGTCGATCGAGGGTAGCGCACCTCTCCTCATACCCATTTTACAGAGGAAGAAACTGATCCCCAAAGAGATCATGCCTGGCCCAAAAGGATTCAGCAAATGAAGCTTGGGACCCTTGGGCCGTGTCCAGGACTCCTTTCCTGGGTGAGACGATGGCCCCCAGAGATCCCCAGGGGAATGGGTGGGCGCCTCTCTGGGCCCAGGGCTCATTATCTTGTGCTGATGGCTGCGGCGGAAAACCATTTCCCAACACCGAATCCCTATGCTGCCCACCACCACCTGACGGTGACCCCGCAAGGCTCCCCCTCCTGGGGAAACCCAGGCGGAGGAAGTGGGGGCGGACCTTAAGAGTTGCCAAGGTACAGGGGCGCCCGGGGGGCTCAGTCAGTTAAGCATCTGACTTCAGCTCAGGTCATGATCTCACAGTGGATCCGAGCCCCGCGTCGGGCTCTGTGCGGACAGTGTGGAGCACGCTCGGGATTCTCTCTCTCTCCCTCTCGCTCTCTGCCCCTGCTCCGCTCGCACTCTCTCTCAAAAACAAATAAACTTAAAAAAAAAAAAAAAAAAAAAAGGCTATTGCAGGGTCCACATAAACCAAGAACGGGAGAGGGGTTGTCCTCCCAAAAGATGCTCGGCAGACACGACCACACGTCCACTCATCTCATCGTGTCTCCACGTATCAGTTTGCGGCTGCCAGGAAAGTGCTGTGTAACAAGCTACACCCACATCAGTGGCTTAAAACAATCACCTCTCTCACTCACAAGGCTGCAAGTTGACCACAGAAGCCCTGTCCTTTGTGTCTCATATTGAGACCCAAACTCAAGGGGCGGTGACCACGTGGGCAAAGCCTTCCCCCCCATGCCATAAGGCAGAATGTCGTGAATACATGAAGAAGCAGAATACGTGTTTTCCCTTAGGGCCTGGGCTCGGAACTCCCACGTCGTCCATCCAGCTTACATTCCGTTGGCCAGAAAGGGTCTCTGAGCAAGCCTGACATCGAGGGGCAGGGTGGGAATCTTTTCCAAAAAGCTAAATGGTTCTGTGATATGTGCTTTCCATACGTTATCTGCCTTAATCCTCCAACAATCCTAGGAGGAAAAGACATTGGTTTTTCTCCATTTTACAGATGAGGAAACTGAGGGTCAGAGTGGTGATGTAGTTTACCCGCGGGAATCCAGGGGTCGGGGCTGGAACCCAAAAGGCATCCTAACTAACCACACTCTTTTGCCTCCCCAGCACTAAGACACAATTTAGGGCCAGAGGATCCACCTCTGGGGACCCAGAGTCCACACACCCTAGAGGGGGAAACTCGGCTTTTAGCTGGGTGAGTTTAGGCAAATCATTTCCCATCTGTGCACCTCAGTCTCCCCACCTGTGAAATGGAAATGCTCGCACTTCCTTTAGGCAGATGTGAAGATTAAAGATAAGGCATGCCACACACTAGAACGTGGTAGGCTCCCCATGGAACTGGGAGGCAGTGACCCCCCCCCTCCCAGGCAGTATGAGTGAGGGGGGCGGAGCAGGGGTTGGGTAAAGGTCTCTTCCCAGAACGGCCAGGTCGGTCACGCCCACACCCCGCTCTCCACCCCCCGCCCCCACCTCTCCAAAAAAAATCCGAGCTGACCCACAGCTAGAGAGGATCATGTGAACGAACAGTCAGCAACATCCATTTTCCTGTCACCGCAAAGGCAACCAGGCTGGGGTCCACCGACATGGCACTTGGGCAGAGAAAATTCCGGGGCTCTCACATGCATGGGCGTGCCCACGGGGACGAGCTGGCGTGCAGCGGCCCGGCCGCCCCGTGTTCTCTGAGCCCCTTGCTGTGCCTGCAGGGCGTGACATCCCACTCCACGCCCCAAGTCATCAGGCTGCAGGCACAGCTCAGACCGAGGCCCTGAGCCAGGCCTGACCACATTGGAAGTGCCATCTCACAGTGGACAGAGCTAGGATGAGCCTTGCCGCCCCGGGGGTGGGCACCAAGTGTGCCTGGAGGGGGCCCCCGCCTCTCTAAACCCTGGCCTGACCCACCCAGCGGTGATTCTCTCTGAGAAGCTGCCCAGGCTTCCTTTCCGGCACCTCCTAGGCTAATTCCCTGACTTTCTCAACACAGCTCTGCCCTGGGTCACTCGTGAGCCCCAAAGCCAGCAAGCCTGGGCCAGCCAACAAACCTCATCGGCGAAAACCGCCCCTCTGCCCATAGCCACGTGGTGCCACGCGACCCTGATAGGCACATCCACAAGCCAACTAAAGCGGGTCTCTCTGACCCTCTGTGCACTCATACCAAGTCCCGGTTGCAAGAGACAGACCTACTCAAACCGGCTTAAGCAAAATGGGAACGTAGGGGCTCATGGGAACAAAATTCCTAGGGGAGGAGAGACTGAGACTGAGACTGAGCTGGATCCACGGCCCAAAAACAAAAACTTACTGAGACTCTATGTCTTGACTCTGTTTCCCCCTAGGTTGGCTCTATTCTTCAGCGTCACGGGGGACCTCGAGCACCGCTAGGCTATCCTACCGCCTTTGCAACTGAGCGCAAAGGCAATGTCTGTCTCCCCAAAGTCCTAGCAAAAGCTCCAAGGCGAGGACCTTACCCAACTCCTATGACCACCCTGGAAAATAAAATCACAGTGGCCAGGGCCTGGAAGGTGGGGATTGACCCTGCCTGGGTCACAGGTTCCTCCAGGGAGCAGGGACATGGGCGGAGGGGAAGATTCCTGCCCCAGCTGCTTGCACTCGGGGGCGAGGGGTAGGGAGGCATTCCCCAATAGTAAATCAAGAAGTCGCTACCACAAGATGCTGGATGGCCCCCCCGCAGACATTCTACAGAATCTCTGGGATCGGGACTCCACACCTGTTAATGGGGGCTCATCCCGTTGATGGAGATACGAGGCAGGAAATCTGCAAGGCAATGATGTGTTCAGAGAGGCAGAGAAAGCCCGTCCGCAGAGAGCAAGAAAAATAAAATAGGACGTCCAGAGCAAAGAGACCTAGATCACTGAACGTTTTTAACTTCTGAGTCCCTGGTGAGGCCAGACTGACGCCTTTCCCATTAAGTCAGGGAGGGAAGGGGCCCTGGCTAGCACGCGTTTTCCTCAAGGAGCAACAACCCCGGTTTCCCTTTGCGGAACCACTTCACCCACTCTGGGTTCACGTGGTCCAACGGAGGCTGCCCCAGCCCGCCCAACAGGGAGCATGTGACCCTACCTAGCCAATCAACTCGCTCCAATGCCTCTCCTGGCCCTCGATTGGTTCAGAGGCAGGCACATGAACAAGGCCAGGCCAATAGGACTCGACTTCCAGGGCCTTTGTTGGAAGCTCTGGGCGGAAGGTGGCTCTTGAGGACTATGGGAAGGAGGGCTGTTGTCGTCCTGAAGCCTGAGCGAGAAGCCGACACGGAGGGAAGTGCACGTGACAGGTGGAAACGTATTCTGAAGACACTGTTAGAGCTTCTTGGGGTTTTTTTCTAATTTTTTAATGTTTTTATTTCTTTCTGAGAGACAGAGAGAGAGACAGAGTGCAAGCGGGAAGGGGCATAGAGAGGGAGAGACACACACGCATACACGGTCGGAAGCAGGCTCCGAACCCGATGCGGGACCCGAACTCACGGACCGCGAGATCATGACCTGAGCCCAAGTTCACGCTCAACCCACGGAGCCACCCAGGCTCCCCTGTTCAAGCTTCCAGATTCAGCTATGCCTGTAGGCAGACTCGATCCCCTGGAGCTTTGGACTGTGCAAAGCAGTGAATACCCTTTTTTCTTAGTAAGTTAAAATCGGAGTTTCTGCCACTTGTAATCCAGAGAGTCCTGATTAATTGACTCTCCCTCAAGCCATGCTCCTCCCTTAAGTTCCTACTGTTTGCATAGTGACCCATGAAGAAGCAGATTGAAATCAGAAGGCACAGTAGGGGCCTGGGGAGGGTGTCTGTCCCCGGAGAGTCTCAGTGGCAGGTCCCAGGGGCCACCAGCTATCCTTCAGATCCAACCTTGCCCATCAGAGACCGATCAGCTGGAGCTGTGGCATGGTCGCACAGCTCCACACAGCCCATCTGGTGGGTTTTGGGGTTACACCTCCCATCCACATCCTGGTACAAAGCCTCCCTTAGCCCTGTACCCGGCCTCCTTGGCCACCAGTCTCTCCGGGAGTGGGAATGTGGCTAAGACCCTCGGGCACTGGCTGATCCCTTCTTGTCTCTTTGTAGAGGAGTTACCGAAGGACAGTGGTCCTGGGCTCTCCTCCTGCGGTGGCACGTGCCATTTGATAGACAGCCGAGCTCATGGTCAGCCCGAATCACCGACCCAGTGGCCACCGCTCCTGCTGCACCCCCCACCCCCACCCCTGTCCCACCCCCAGCCAGAGCTCTGGGAACTGGACTGTCACAACACACCGGAGGGGTCTCTTGTGCCCTTTGTGAGACGGCGAGGTGAACGTAGTGCAAAGAGCACAGACTGTGAGGTCAGCTCTGGGACCCCAGGCAAGTCACTCACCCCCTCTGTAACTTCATCCCCTCATTTGTGAAATGGAGGGGTGATGCCTATGTTTTAGGAATATGTAAGGAATACATGGGAGACAAGTGCCTGGCCCAGGGCCTGGCGTAAATACATGTCGCACGGAAGGAAGGAAGGAGGGCAGGGTGGAAGGAAGGAGGGCAGTAGGGAGGGGAGGAGGGAGCGAGGGACCAACCTAGCATTATATTCAGCACGTTAGAGATGCTCCGTCCTCATTCATTCCCTCCTGCCACGACTCCCATTTTGCACCCTGTCAACCCAGCCACTTTCTGTGGTTTTCCCACGTTTTGTCTGGTCCCGTCCTGACTCCACCCCCCTCACCGTTAGCCACCAGCCCTCATCCCCGATTCCTCTGCAGCCACACACGCCCACTCACCGACCTGCGGCACAGCTGTATTGCCTCTGGAGAGACACTGAAGCAGCAGCCTGGTGCGTCCAAGCCCCGAGAATCCCAGACATGCCCTTCGGACACAGCTTTCCCTTAGGCCTTCTCGTCCATCCTGGGAATCCGGGGCCGACAGACAGCCCATGCAGCCCGACAGGTCCCTGAAGCACCGCCCACCTGAGACAGCAGGCAGCAGGCACAGGTGCTTCTGTTTACAGAACACCCATGTTGTGCCAGGTTGCAAACTGGTGCAAACTCACTCCAGCCCCCAGATGTGTTTTGTGTGGCCCGACAGCTGTTTAAATATTTGAATAACTTATCAACAGTTAAATATCAGACAAGCTAACATCAAAACTCTCTTTGAACAGTCTAGAGATCTGGACCCACGTAGCTGGGTAGTAGCAGCCCCTCTTGACTGGCACGGACCCCCCCCCCCATTTGCCATAGTCCTACCACCCTGGCCCCTTCAGACATTTGGGTGTAGGACTTCTGATGTAATAATAGTCAATTCCAGCATATAGATGAGAAACGAAGAAACGAAACTCTGCAATTTGCAGATGACATGATTATCTATGTGGAAAATTCCAAGGGATCTGCACACATGCACACACGCACACACACACACTCACACTCCAAGAACTAATAAGTTCAGCAAAGTCCTAGGTTACAAGAGTAACACACAAAGATCAATTGCATTTCTAGATACTAGCACTGAACAAGTAGGAATGGAAATTAAGTAACCATTTACAATTGCTCAGAAAAATGAAATGCTTAGGCATAAATCCAGCAAAATATTACAAGGATTCTATGCTGCAAACCACAAAATGCTGATGAAAGGAATCAAAGGAGATCTGAATAAATGGAGAGATATACCGTATTCATGGATCAGAAGACTCAGCATAGTAAAGATGTCCATTCTCCCCAAATTGATACATACAAGTTTAGCATAACTCCTATCAAAATCCCAGCAAGATTTTTTTTGTAGATATAGGCAAGCTGATTCTTTTTTTTTTTTTTTTTTAATTTTTTTTTTCCACGTTTTTAATTTATTTTTGGGACAGAGAGAGACAGAGCATGAACGGGGGAGGGGCAGAGAGAGAGGGAGACACAGAATCGGAAACAGGCTCCAGGCTCCGAGCCATCGGCCCAGAGCCCGACGCGGGGCTCGAACTCACGGAGCGCGAGATCGTGACCTGGCTGAAGTCGGCCGCTTGACCGACTGCGCCACCCAGGCGCCCCTAGGCAAGCTGATTCTAAAACATATACGGAAAGGCAAGAAACTAGAATTTGAGCATTTCGAAAAAGAACCAAGTGGGAGGAGCCACACTACCCACTTTTAAGACTTACTATACAGGGTCACCTGGGTGGCTCAGCTGGTTAAGCATCTGACTCTCGGGGCGCCCGGGTGGCGCAGTCGGTTGAGCGTCCGACTTCAGCCAGGTCACGATCTCGCGGTCCGTGAGTTCGAGCCCCGCGTCGGGCTCTGGGCCGATGGCTCGGAGCCTGGAGCCTGCTTCCGGTTCTGTGTCTCCCTCTCTCTCTGCCCCTCCCCTGTTCATGCTCTGTCTCTCTCTGTCCCAAAAATAAATAAAAAACGTTGAAAAAAAATTAAAAAAAAAAAAAAAAAGCATCTGACTCTTGGACTTGACCCCTGTCGTGATCTCACAGTGCGTGAATTTGAGCCTGCTTGAATTTGTCAGGCTCAGCACTGCGTGAATTTGTCAGGCTCAGCACTGCTGGTAGGGAGCCTGCTTGGGATTCCCACTCCCCCCCCTTCTCTCTGCCCCTCCCCCCCCCACATGTGCACATGCACTTTCTCAAAATAAATTAAAAAAAAAACTATACAAAAATCAAGACGCTGTGTTATTGCTAGAGCGACAGACACATAGAAAAAAGGAACAGAATAGAAAACCCAGAAATAGCCACACACTGGTACAGTTAACTGATTTTTGACAAAAGTGCAAAGGCCGTTCAATTGAGGAAAGATTTTTTTTTTTCAATAAATTTCGCTGGAGCACTTGGATAGCCATAGGCTATATTTCTAAATAATAAATTTTAATGGGAGAAGGGATGTCACTGTGTTTTCTACATAGCTCTACATCATGCACCTAGAACAGTAATTGGCACATAGTCAGTGCTTAATATTGGTCAAATGATGAGTACTCATAAAAGCTACCATTGCCTCAACACTGTGTCCCAGGGATGGGTGTTGTTATGTCCATATGATAGAAGGGACATGTGAAGCACAGAGAGGTCAGAAAACTTGCCCGATATCTCGCAGCGCAGAGGAGGTACGGCCAATATAAAACATACGCGATTTAATACAATCTGCCATTGATCCCCTTCTGCCCCCTTTCTGCCGATGGAAGAAACTCCAGTTCAGAGAGATTACATGGATTTTAGGGACCCCACAGCCAGAAGGAGGCAGAGCCAAAATTCAGTGAAGAATCTGTCCGACCCCAGGACACCTGCCGCTGCTTTCCAAAGCCTTTCCGGCCGCGGGTTCTCAGGCCACCGCACCAAGCCACGCTGTCCGTCTCGGTAAACGCTACCTTTCTCGGTCTCTGCTCAGAGCCCGTTGGCCTCCGTGGCTTAGAGGCCAGGGTCCCAGCGGGGCGCTGTCCACTGAGCCAGCTCATTTATTCATTCATTTGCTTTCCATATTTCCAAACAGAAAGCGGCCGTTCCAGGCAAGGCAAATCGATAACCGCGCTCAGCGATTCGTCTTCATTCGTACCACATCCCCGCACTAGCCCCGGTGCTTTTCACCCGGCCTCCTCCTGATGGGTTCCCGGATGCTGACGAATCGGCTTCTCGGCGGCGGCCACGCCGCGTTAGCAGATTAAATCGTTAATATCTGCATCGGTCATTTTTACGAGCCTCCCTTTACCCCAAACGCGTCACCACCCTCGCGTTGAGTACACTGTTAGTGATGCGGGCGGCCACGATAAAGATGAAATGGCCACTCCTGAGGTTTTATTGGCCGCGAGCTTGGAGATATTGATTTCCACCCCCCCCCCCACCCTGCTTTTCTGAAATCAGGCATCCTGCCCGGGGTTGCAAAAATGCCCCTGCTCCCAGCACCCCAAAGAGGTGGGAATTACCATTAGCTCTTACGCTACGGAAACTGAGGTTCTGGGATTTGCCCCAGATTACAGCAGACTTGAACTCGGGTGTGCACAACTCCGGAGACTATGCTCTTGACCAGCACCTACCTTGCCCTGCCTCCCTCCTTTAGCTCCAAGAGAGGGCACAGGTAGAAAGAGAATAGATGTTCAGTGTGATGGATGGAACGCTTGTGCCCCCCCCCCGCCCCCCCCAGTTCATGGGCTGAAGCCTAAGCCCTAATGTGATGGTGTTGGAAACAGGGCCTTTGGTGGGTCATCGGGCTAGACGGGGTCATGAAGATGGAGCCCCCATAATGAGATCAGTGTCCTTATAAGGACAGGAAGCCACAGGGCATGTGCTCCCCACCCCGCCCCTCTACCATGCGAGGACACCGTGAGAAGGCGGCCATCGCCAAGCCAGGAAGAGAGCCTCCCCGGGAAGCTGACCATGCTGCCACCTTGAGCTTGGACTCCCCAGCTGCCAAAACCGTGAGAAGCAAATGGCTGCAGCGTAAGCCACCCAGTCTGCTATTTTGTTATGGCAGCCTGAGCAGACTAAGACGTCAGAAGCATCACTCTGTTCAGGCCCAGAAGCATCACTCTGTCGGCCCAGGGAGGCAGGGAGCAGAGGGACAAGATGCCGGGTAGGTCTACCTACGCTTCCACCTTCCACTGCCCTCAGGCAATTCCGCAGACCCCAACTTCCCCACCCTCCAAAGCAGAAGAGAATCCAGCGCACTCCCTCTTAAGTTCCAGAAGGTTTAGCTTTATCTCTAAAGGAGCAGACAATAAATATTTTGGGCTTTGTGGGCCATACAGCTCTTTCACGCCTACTCAGCTCCGCCATTGTGACACAAAAGCGGCCACAGACGACAGGTGGATGAATGGGCGTGGCTGCCTTCCGATACAATTTTATGTGCGAAAACAGGCAACAGACCAGATGTAGCCTGCAGGCCACAACCTCGTGCCCTGGAGGATGGGGTTTTAGGAGCAGGAGTCTGTGATTTCTGGACCCGGGACGCTGACCTGTCTTGGATCACGCAGTGAGGCCAAGAGGTGGGAAATGCCAGCACCGGGAGGGGAGGAGCAAAGTCCGCCGCAACACGGCTGGATGAAATGCAAACCCTGTGGCATGGAGTGGAAGCCAAAGTGGAGTCAGCCGGGGCAACACGGCTGAAAACAAGCGTCATCATCATAATAAGAGTAGAAACCCTACGTCCTTACCGTGGTCCACAAGGCGCTCACGATATTCTCCTCGTGGCACTCGCTCTCTGACCTCATCTCTGCTGCCCCTCCCTGTGCATGCTGCTGTCAGCCACACTGGCCTCCTCGCTCCTTCTCAAACGGCCAAGCTTGCTCCCACCTCGGGGTCTTTGCACATGCTGTTCCCTCTTCCTGGACCGTAACCATGGGGCTAGCCTGCTGGAGGATTAGACCGCAGGGAACGCCGGCAAGCTGTTCCAGCTGAGGCTATCCTAGACCAGCTAGCCCTGGGCCGGTCTACCAGCTGGCCATGAGTGAGTCTGTTCGAGACCAGCCAAGCCTGGTCCAGATCAGCAGAATACCGCAACCAAACTGCAGACATAAGAACTAATAAGTCTTCGTGTCAGAGATCTTTGTTACGCAGCCATAGCTAACTGGCACCGGAGGCTGTGCCCCCAACTTTCTGTATGAATAATATAAGCCTTTACTCTGTCTCGTTCTCCAAAGTCTTCATCATGAAAACGAAAGAATCGTGAAAAACGGCCTCCTTCCCTTGCCTGATGTTTCAGCAACATTCATTGGTGGAGCTGCTAAACTTTTCCTCCCCTTGGCTTTTATGGCACCAGGGTCATGTGGTTCTCCAGCTTCCTCTCTCTGTTCCCAGGTCGATCTGACTCCGGAGTCTGAACTCTGTGCCTTTCATCGGTGGTTGGCTGACTGGATACCAGGGAGCCTTGGGGTTCCGTAGGTATGAAGCCTCAAGGAACATCTAAGCGGAGTCTGCGCCCTACACTCTTTGTCCCTCTCTTTGACTACCCATGTCCCCCCAAGAATCGTGAGCCCTTATGTCCTCTCCTTATCCACAGCCTTCATCCAGAACCATGTACTTCAGATAATCTTGAGCTCGGCTATTGACCTCCTCTGGACTTCCCTGGTTCCTGACCCCATTTCCTGTTGAGGCCTCCTGCCTCTCCTTGGCTATGAGACTCTCTGTTCCGCCTTTTCATCTCTGTCCTCTGACTTCTTTCCAAGACTTCCAGCCAGACTCACCAGTTAGATAATGCCTCTTTGGACTGAGCTGTTGTTCTGACCAACATGGCTCCCTCCAGATCCAGCACCCAATGGTTGACAAACACCCTTGGTTCACCCTACCCTGTGAGTGGGACTGGGATACAAGGTCATGGGGTTTTTTTTTTTAATTTTTTTCAACATTTATTTATTATTGAGAGACAGAGAGAGACAGAGCATGAGCATGGGAGGGGCAGAGAGAGGAGGAGACACAGAATCTGAACGAGGCTCCAGGCTCCGAGCTGTCAGCACAGACCCTGACGCGGGGCTCGAACTCACGAACCCAGCGAGATCATGACCTGAGCCGAAGTCAGACGCTCAACCGACTGAGCCACCCAGGGGCCCCTACATGGTCATGTCTAACATTCATTAACAACTTTGGCAGTTGATTTAGCCTTCTTCTCCACCCCCAAGTCCCTGGGGACTTTGATGTCCAATGTGAATGGACCAGTCCCCATCTTCACCTCTGGCCCTTAGCCTCCCCATTCCAATGGACTTCACTTTCCATCCACTTCAGCCGCCCACATCCATGTCCCTGACATGCTCAACCTTCTGCTTGAGCTTGAATCCCAGCCGCCTACTTACCAACCACAGCCTCCTGCCATTTCAACCAGGCCCTCCACTTGCATTCTTTCTTATTCACAACACCTTCCATCTCTTCCTGGCCCGCTCTCCATCAGTGATCTCCTCTCTTCCTTGTATTTTCAGCCTCTCCCTCTCACTCATCCTCACCATTCAGTCATGACAAATTCTTTTCAGGCTGGAAAAAAAAATGAGATGCTTCCCGTAGCAGATGCTCTCAGTACCCTACCCTCAGTTTTTACTCTTGGCATTGAGTCAGTCCAACTTCCAACTGCCGTCACCTTTGTCCTTTGGCCTGAGGACTTGATCTGGTTGCCAGAGCGCACTCTCCCCATGCACCTGGCAGGCTACAGTGCCTGCGAACTAATGTTTCCCCAACCCCGGGGTTCAGCCCTCCACCAACGGCTACGGGAACTGGTGGATAAATACCCCAGCTCCCTCACCTCTCATGGACAATAACACAGGTGCGTGTTCTGTACTGTTGTCCAGAGTTACCCAGTGAGATTAAGCCCCATTTTCCCTCAGTGATTACCTGCTCACTGGCACACCCTTTATGGATTTCCTTACCTTTTATGCCTACTTCTTCACCCCCCTACTGGCGTTTCCTGGGATCACCTCCAACATCAATTCCGTGCCCTTAATCCTGTCTTACGTGTGCTCAGTCCAACATCTCCTCTGGGTACCACTCAACCTCTTGCTTATCTGTCTTGGACCAGCACGTGTATATATATACTCTTCTCTCTGCCATTCACTCTGCAACCCACTGTAGTCTGGTTTCCACCCCCAGTGCCTCATCAAAACTGCTTTTTCCTAAATGTACAGAACTGCCTTCTGTTTTATTTAGCCCCAGTACAATTTTCAACACGTTGCCCCGCTCTCTTTTGAGAACTCTTTCCTTCTTGGCCTCAGGGCATCACCCTCTCTGCTTTCTTCCTACCTCTCCACCATTCCTCACCAAGTTCTTTCTCAGCTCCTCAAAACTTCAACTACCCTCTAAGCGTTGAGCTTCCTAGACTCTACCACCCTTGGCCTTCTTTTCCTCTTACTCTGAAGTTACCCACTCCCCTTGGGTGGCACCTTCCCGTTAAGAGCCACAGTTGACTTTCCAATTGCTCTGTCTCCGCGGAGCACAATTCCAAGTGTCACATCTCAACCCCAACTGCTCATGAGATCTCTTCAAAATATCCTGAATCCAAATAATCCTTTCCTTTTCCTTCCTGATTAAAGTCACGACTATCCACCCAGTCACCCAAGCTACTTGGAGCCATCCTAAACTGCTCCTTCTGCTTTGCCCAGGATGCACGTCTCACCACCCCATCCTGTCAACCCCGCACCCCCTCCTGAATATCTCCCTTCCCCACCCCAGCGTTCATGACCCCTGGGCCCAGGCCACATCATCTGATGTTCAGTTTGCTGCAATAACCTCTTTACCACTTTCTCTGGCTCCAGCGACCCCAACCCCACTCATCGTCTACACTGCTGGCAGAGTCATCCCTTCTGAAGCATGAATGTGAGCCCCTTCTTCTCCTGCCTTCAACCCTTCTGTGATGTCACTACCCTCAGGTAAGGTTCAGACCCCTTCACGGGTTTCCTGGTCCCTCCGGGATATAGCCCCTGCCTACCTCTCCAGCCTCACCTCCCACCATTCTGCATGCTTTAGCCTAGTGACGTTCAACCCTGGCTGAACAGTAGCATCGCCTGGAGAGCTTTTGAAAAACACCAAAGTCTTGACCCCACCCCCAGAAACCATGATTTGCATGGTCAGGGATGAGGGGCAGGCACTGGTGTTTTTCCAGGCCCCCGTGTGATTCTAACATGCAGCCAGGGCGGAGAGGCATGGCCCTAACCACGTGACTGGCTTAAAGTTCCCCACACCTCCCGTGGTCTCCCAGGCCTCGTGCCCATCCACCTTTGCTCCTATAACACCTCCTTCTCTCTTGGCTTCACCTGGCTGACACCTACATGTCCCTTAAAACTCAGCTCCAGGGAATCTTCCAGACCCTCAGCTTCCCAGTCTGAGCTCCCACAGTCCCCTCTACTCAAGCCTATCAGAGCATTTACCACACTGAATATGAACTGTAGCACCTCATCACCGTGACACCAGGGCTTTGGCACAGGGACTCCCCTGTCAGTAGACTCAATACATGTTTGTTGAGTGAACAAGTGATCTCCATTCCCTTCTGGCCATTGGAATAGGAAACTTACTGTCTTTTCACTTCCCCCCTCCTCCTTTCCTAGTTTAATGCCAATGCACATAGTAGGTGCTCAGTAAATATTTGCCGAGTGAATCAATGAACAGAAGACACAAGAGACAGGCATCCACCTCTTCCTCGTTTTTACAAGAGAGCCCTGGGGAGCAGAGACAAATCAAACTGAACTTCCTACAGTTTTGCTAAAATGGAATTTGCCAAAGACGTCCTGAAAAATGGATTTAATTAGGCCCGTTAATAGGGGAGTCATTGGTGGCTAAGATTTAAAGCTGTGGCTGGAAAAGGTATCGATGATTTTACCATTTTAAATTATACAGGAGGTTATTCCTTACTCCTGCCTTAATTAGAAAAATGCATCTCGACGGAAGCTCAGCGTTGGTGGGAAATACAGCCAAAGGTAGAGGCAAGATCCGCTATTTCATCGAAATGGAGCATCAGGTATCACAGCAGACCATGTGCTGGTTCAGCCCAGATGTGCTCCAGATGAGAGAAGGGGGTTAGCAGCACCGCGAAGCCAGATCTCATTACGCTAACGAGCGTCAGCGCAACTCGATGTGGCTTTTCATTGCAAGAAACATCCAGGAGGGGGAAAGGTGCGGTGGTCCCTAATGACAGCACGCCATTCCGCCTAGGTTTCCAGAGCCCCATGGATTTCTTGCATTCCATTCTGCCATTGGGCAGCTGTCGAGGTCCGGGCTCCCATTGGTTCCGCAATCAGATCCTGGAAGAGACACGCCTTTATTCTCACCGGGAGCAGAAAATCTCAGCTGTTCCCCAGATCCTGGAGCCAAGTAAAAGCTCCGTTTGGGGCTCTCGCTTTCTTCAGATACAAAGAGCCTGGAACACCCACTGGAACACTTCTCCGGGGACCCAGGAAATGTCTGGAAGAGCCTGGAACACCCACTGGAACACTTCTCCAGGGACCTAGAAAATGTCTGGATACCTACTAGGACATCAACCATTCTATAAATCTTTATTGAATACAAGGAGGTGACAGACACCATTCTAGGCAGAGCTGGGACCAGGGTGAGGCAAGTGAGGAACTCAACTCAGGGGCTAAACTTAGGAGAGTGATTGAAAAAAAAAAAAAACAAACTCAGCAATCAAGATAACCAAAATTTTTATGCAATGTTATTAAAAACAAAAATGAATGCAAAAGCATCTACGATGAACAAAATATCAAAATTTTAATCACAGAGAGGATTCTAAGCCTGTGCTTGGAGGACCTGCCTCACCCACCCTACCCATCCCCAGCCCGGGTTCTAGGCATCGGGGGTACAACGGCGAGCTGATCAAATCGCCCCCCTCACACAAATGCCAGGCTGCGTGCGAGACAAACGAGGAACACAACAACTGAGTCAAGTACACAGGGCTGGGGAAGGGTCTTCTGGAGGGAGATAAAGCCAGATGGGGGGTATTTCCATTATAAACATCTCAAAACCCCCTCCCTGCCCCAGACTTTCTACTACCCAGTGTAGCAGAAGGAACAGGGACTGTTGGGTCACTCCAAGGCCAGCTTGCAGCCCCGTGACCCACCCGCACTAGGTCTTAGGGCAGGTCACTTGCTTTCCAGAGTCCCTTCTTGGTGCTCCGTCATCTGAGGCATGTAAAGGCGAAAGCCCATAATAACAAAGACGTTTGGGAGCTATCACTCTGCAGGGAGCCCCACGCCAAGTTACCGTGTTCATTCCCTCACGTAACCCTCGCCACGTATATTTCCATCATGGGGGAAGCTGACACCTGATGTTGAGCAGCCTGCCCGGGGAAGGCGAGGCTTTGAGGTTCTCCGGGCCAAGTTCAAGTCCGTAATGTTGGGCACCTCAGAGCCAGGGTCTGTGCTCCTTCTGTGCCTAAGTGACCTCAGGCAAGTCCCTGGATCTTTCTGAGCCTTGTTGTCCTCATCTACAGAATGGGGATACTCAGGGGGGTCCCCCTCTGGGACCACTGAAGCCAGGCGTCTGGCATATGGTGGGTGCCCCATAGAAGTGAGCGCCCCCTCTTGCCCCTGCCCCTGCCCTGGCCGCACTACCAGTCTCCAAGGTGACGGGGCAGAGTCGGCGGGTGAAGTTCAAACGCAGCCCATTTCCAATTTTCCTGACAGCCTATTTCATGGATCACAGAGACGCAAGTACAGCTGCTTATTCAACGGAGGAAAGAATGAATTCATTTTCATTCCTTAATACCCGATGTGACCTATTCTCGGTTGATCTCTCCTTTCCAAGGCTGCAGCCCTTCCCGCGGACTTTCAATTTGGCCAGAAAAAGAAAATGTGCGGTAATGACAGAATATCCTGCCTGGAGAATGCTGGGAGCCGAATCACCACCGTGCTGGTAATAAGTCCAAATGAAAGATATTATGTCACCTCGTTTGAATTAAACAGATGAACTACAGTCCTAGACCATTAAAAATGAACCAATCTGCTGGAATGCTTCCAAGCTCTCAGAATTCAGTGCCCCTGAAAGGTGCTCGGCTCTAGCAGGGTTTTATATCCTCATTTTCCGCCAATAATTCCTCCACTCTGTGAACGTGGAGGAATAATTTGGTGAAAAGGAAGCTGACCCTTCAGCAGTGGCCTCTTTCCAAGGACGGCCCTGGCTGTGCTACCTCAGGGCCAACCAAGCCCCTTGCTGGTGCCCTCTGCCCGGGAACGACCGGTTGGGGGTTAATCCAGAAGCCCCGCAGAGACACAGGGCAGGCAGCCAGGGCCCCATCTGCAGACTGGGTGATGGTTAAGTACCCCGGCAATGTTTTGTCCACCGGGAGCTTGGAGAGGGGGGCTCCCCACCTGCACCCCAAAAGCCCAGAGAGAGAGGCAGTTGATAGCGTGGCCTCCCTTTACAAACAGGGAAACTGAGGTGCCTAGGGTCACACGTCCAGCGTGCCCGGGGGGGGCGGAGGCTGCCACTCCCTGTGTCCCTGAGCACACAGCTCCCACGGTGTCCCACACCGGCCCTTCCGTGACACAAGTGGCTTCTCCCTCAAGCGCTGCCCCCCGCTAGGTCCGTGGCTCAGGCACCGCTTCCCCTGTCGGAGAACCCGTGTCCCTGTCTGCAAACCTGTTAACGCTTGGGTGCCCCTCAGAGTCGACTAGACCGGGAGCCAGAAGATCTGGCTGCTGAGTGCCAGCCATGGTGGCCTTCGGAGATCTCCTTCTGCTCACTGAGAGTCAGCGTCCTCATCTGTAACTTGGGACTTAATAAGCACTTCGTCTGCCAGGGTTCCCCACCCCGGCACCAGAATCCCACCCAGCCCCCGTTCAGCCTCCTTCTGGCTTTAGGACTCAGCACCTGGCTAAGATATAACCCTACCCTCTCATTTAACCCACCCCCAAAATGAGCGACTCCAGCTTGCCTTACGTTGATGATAAAGGTTTCGTGTCACCACAGGATACTAGGGGTGATTAAACCTAGTGAATTTCCGAAGCATCAGTCACTGCTCTGGATGCTTTACGTTTGTGCGTTCGGCAAAATGTGACGGAGCACGAGGGCTCAGCAGGGTCAAAACCTGCCTGACCTCCCTGACACGCTCCCTGACCTCGAGGATATCGAGAGCCGGCATTTACTGGCCCCCTTTCTCAAAAGAGGAAACCGGGTTGAGGAGGCTTGGATAACCTGACATGGCGGCCGGGAGGAGGCAAGACCTGGGGTAGGGGGGTGGGGGGTCCATGTCTGTCTGACCCCAGAGCCCACACCACCAAGGACTTGCTGGTAGTTTGGGGCCCGAGGGCCTGGCAGGCCAGCCCGGGCATCTGAGAACGCACTGCCCACGACCCTGGGTCTCACCAGACGGTTCCCAAGCTGGAGTGTGCGTGCCTCAGAAGGTCCGGGGAGGAATGTCTTCACAAACCTGTGGGCCTGACAGGTGAAGCGGGTTTTCAGGGGTCATTTTGACTACATAGGACTCCAGCTCGGATTAGGACGGCCACCTCAGGTTGCTCAGGACCGTTCAGGAAGGTCTCCCATCCCAGAAACACCCTCAGTCACCTGCTGAACGGAGACAGTAATCCCCACAGACTGCTTACCGCCCTGCGTGTTCTGTGCTCAGGGTGGCCTCGGCTGACTGGAAGGGACCCCCTTCCGCCTTGCCTGGCCGGGCGCTGGTCTCCCTCTGGTGGTCTCCTGAGACCCTCCCCCCCCCACCCCGGGTCAGTACTTGTGTGCCACCTGAGGCAGACAAGGGGGACAGACACTTGGCATCCACTCTGGGGGCCTTGACCTCTCCACGCCCCACAGCCTGAAGCCCCCAGAGCGTGAGACACGGCGTGCTCTGAGAAGGCCTTCGGGCCCACATCACGGCCCCGCTACCCAGGACTGTGGCGGCCAGGGTCAGTTTCACCTCGTCTCTCAGAGCTTTCGTTTCTCCAAGCCGGTCCCGCCACAAGCTTGGGGGAGCCCAAGGCAGGCTCCAGGTACTTCGGGCTTGCTGAACGCTTACTGGCCTCACTGAATCCTTGCCACGGCCTGAGGGGCAATGACCCCGCAGACGAGGCCACTCTAGCAAGCTCCAGTGACAGCCCCACCCAGGTCCTGTTGGCCCTCCAGGGTTGTCAGCCTCCATCCGGACGGTACTGAGTGACAGCTTCTCCCCCTAGCGTGCATCTGTGCTCCGTCTCCCTCCGCCCTCCTCTGCCTCCTCAGGCATCTCAGGGGTTTGCTCAGGGAGCCCGTGGCTAAACCCCCAGGCCCCTGAGATGTGCTCCATTCAGCCTCTGAGAGGCCCAAGCCGAGTCCCACATTCTCTGGAACGCCCCCATTACTGGCTTCCAGGGAAGCTGCCCTCCCTGTCTTGCAGCCCCACCTCTTCACGGGGATTCTTGGGACCATCCCCCCCGCCCCAGATAAACTACTGGATCCAAGCCCAGGCCTTAAGGCTGCTCTTGAGGGAACCCAAACTGAGACAGAAAGGTTAGGTAAGTCGCCAGGGATCACACAGCTAATAAGCAGCATTGCGTGGATTTGAACTCAGACCTCTGAGTGCTTGCTGGTTACTTTGCTGGGCGGTTCTCATACTTGCTCTAGGGAATATTCTTGCCCCTCCTCATCCTCAGGCTGCTTCTCCTCCGCCCTCCCCCCCCCACCCCCTCCTCCACACGCTGAGTCCACAATGAAGACCACAAGATGGGGTCTTGCCACAGCTAACGGGAGCTGGGTGACGAGCCCTGAGAGAGGATCACCCGCTTTCGGCCACCCCAGCGTCCCCCTGCTTCCTGCTGTCCCCCACCCCTCATCCCCGCCCAAGGGGGCAGCTCTGTGACCTCATCTTCAGCTAAAGCTGAACATTCGTAAGGGCCATGTTTTATGGCCCAATAATGCAGGCCACAGATGCCCCAGTGATTCATCCCATCCCTAAGCCGAACCTCATAGAAACATTCAGATGGAAGATGAGGCCCGACTGTTGAGGAGAAGTGTCTGCTCTGTTCATTACGTGCAAGCAATTAAAATGATTGGAAGCTTTCTTAGTCTGGGAGGACACTTCTCAGAAATTTGCAGGGGAAACATCATGTCAGAGACACTTAAAGGCACGCCTATCGCAAGGGAAAAGGGGGAAGTAACCTAAATGCTCACCGGTTAGAATGGACGAATCACGACGCTCATCAATATGATACCCTACAGTACGGGAGGTGAACTTGAGCTGCGACACAGCACAGAGGAGTCGCACGTGGTGTTGAGCATAAGTTGGAAAAGCACACATCAAGAACGCCATTTATATCGATTGATGGCATGCGACACAATTCCATGTTGGCTCAGGGGTACGTCCTCTTCTACCCCCAAGTACAGAGACGTGCGTCAGATTCAATGACGAGCGTGAGATTCTGGACTGCCACGGAGAGAGAATGGGGAGGGGTAGATGGGTTTGGAGGTTTATCAGTAATCTCTTTTTTCTTTTTTTTATAGTGAGAGAGAGTTGGGGGGGGGGGGAGGGGCAGGCAGAGGGAGAAGGTGAGAGAGAGAATCCCAAGCAGGCTTCTCACTCAGCATGGAGCCCGACACAGGGCTTGATCTCACAACCCCAAGATCATGACCTGAGCCAAAATCAAAAGTCGGATGCTTAACCGACTGAACCATCCAGGAGCCCCTGTAATGTCTTCTTCCTTCCTTCCTTCCTTCCTTCCTTCCTTCCTTCCTTCCTTCCTTCCTTCCTTCCTTTTCCTTTCTTTCTTTCTTTCTCTTTCCTTTTTCTTTCTCTCTTCTTTCTTTCTTTCTTTCTTTCTTTCTTTCTTTCTTTCTTTCTTTCCTTCTTCCTTCCTTCCTCTTTCTTTCTTTCTTTCTTTCTTTCTTTCTTTCTTTCTTTCCTTTTTCTTTCTCTCTCTCTCTTCTTTCTTTCCTTCCCCTTTCTTTCTCTTTCTTTCTTTCTTTCTTTCTTTCTTTCTTTCTTTCTTTCATATGTCCTAAATAATTTTAACAGCTGGGGGTGGGGCAGAATGCAACTCGGAGGAAGAATTTCCTTCTTTTGGAACAGTTCACCCCTCCAGGCCATGGCTAAGCTTTGTCTTGCTCCCTGCAGAAGGTAGAAAGTCCAAGGTCCTGTCATCGGGGACCCAGGTCCATCCCTGGAACCACCTGCTCAAGTGCCAAGTGCACCTGAGAAGGGAGGTACCCACCACTTCTGGCCCCCAGGAATGCCTCTCACTACCCTGGGACAAGCACTGCCTGGGCAGGCTAAGGATGGAATGAGCTTCAACGAGACAGTGCATGCCAGCGACTAGCTAGGTGCCCGGGGTGCAACACGTCCTCCATATCCGGTCATTCTACGGCCTGGCACCGGGGCCAGGAGTTCCCAGTGCCGCGGCCTGCGCTGGGCTGTGTCTCTCAGGGGAGCACACTCACCCCACTGCCCGGTGAGCACACAGGGGCGCTCCAGAGTGAACAAACACGGGTCCTTGGCCAGACGCAGCCAGACAACGGGGCCTCCAGCAAAGAGAACACGGTGTCCATCGCAGGGTCCCAGGGGAGGCTCTGGGATAAGAGAGCTCGGCAGGGGGAACCTCGGGGGAAAGTGGGCACCCTGGAGGGTGATGCTGAGAGCCGGAGGGTTTGTGGTTTCCAAAAAGTGTTTGCATGCTTATATATATTTGCATATGTCATCATGTGGATGTGCTTACATATGCATATACGCATGTGGATATATATTCTTGTGTGCACTCACGTATGCATATTCTTATGTATTCATATATAAACATACCGTGAATGTATTTGCATCCGTACACATATGTACTTAGGTATATATGCATACATATGTACGTATGCACATACACTTGTGTATTTTTTTTTCATGCAAACACCTATACTGTCTTGAATAGAAGGTTCCATGAGGTCGGACAGCACTGCCACGGTGAACCTAGGGGCAGACCCTAGCCTGGGTGTTTCCTGTCCGCCCGGCTGGGGGAGCTGAGGTTCAGAGAGGTTGAGGTGGTCACGGGATGTCACCCGGGTGGAGGACACGGGAGTGGAACCACAGCAGGCCAGAGTCCCAAGATGGAGAGGGGCAGTCACTCTATTCATGGAGCACCGTCCAGCCTACCGTCCCCCCGCCTCCCCGTTTTATTTTCCCCACAGCACTTCTGTCGGAAATGAGCCTGTGTGTCCCCCCAACTCTCGACTGTGAGGCCCAGCAAGGAGGGACTGCCCGGCTGTCTGTAGAGGGTCTAACAGAACACTTAGCACTCATTTCTCTTCAACTAATGTTTGTGGACGGTTTAATCGCCACCACCCATTTGGGGCATCGTTAAGCACGGCTCCGAAGCGGACGAGCTGAGGCTCGAACCCACGCTGATCTCACCTCTGAGACACTAGGCTCTGCCTTTCCTCACAGCCCTTACCACGGTGCATGCCGTTCGGCGTGCTTCAGAAGGAGGCCATGCCGTTTCTAGAAGGCCATCCTGCCCCTGACCCAGAGGCTCGTGGACCCCGCAGCTGGCCTTGATCCTGCTCTTCCTCGAGCCCCCAGATACGGCCCCTCAGCAAGCCCTGAGTCCTGCCTTCTAGATACACCCAGGATCTCCCAACTCTGTGGCCACTCGGTGGTCCAGGCCCTCCCTGTCACTCCCAGATTCCTGCACTGGCCCCACCCAGCTCCCTGTCCCACCCTGCCCACCGGACGTCCCCCCATGCAGCGGCCTGCTCCAATTCCGGTCTGCTCATCACTGCTGACGAGTATCCAGCAGCTCCCAACTCACCAGGGCCACAGGTCCTAGCCTCCCCGAGAGAATAAGGAAACAAAATCTCTGCCCTTGCAAAGATATTCGAGCAGAGGGAACCAGCAATAAGGAACCGACACATCGAAAGACTTGCAAATTGCACTTAATGCCATAAAGCACATAAGTTAGAAAGTGACATAAAGAATAACAGAGGGATGTTCTTGTAGAGGCCAGGGACACTTTAGCTGAGGCTTGAAGGCCAAGGGGCTGAGGGAAGAACATTCCAGGTAGACACTTTTTTTTCTTTTTTGGCCAGTGCAAAGTCCCTGTGGCAGGTAAGAGCTCCAAATAAGAAAACAGCCAACATGACCGCACCTCGAGGTGAGGAAGGGGTAGGGTGTGATGTGGGACCAGTGACCAATGACATCCTAAAGAAATGCAGCTCAGAAGGGACTCAGCCAGGAGGCACACCCAGATGTCATGATATGGCAAAGCAGAGGCCACAGGCCCCGTAGGAAATGTCCCCAGGAAGGTGGTCCTTGCCTCTCTCTGGCCATAAGTCCTTTTTCTACCCACCTCCAGCCCCAGCCACTGATGTAACTGGTCCCAGGACAGCATTGTCCTCCCTCCCACACCCACCCCGCCTGCCTCATAGACCCATCACCATGGGAACCGGGCCAGCCAATCAGAACACTGCCCTTTGAAAGGCCACCTTATAAATTGAGCCGCGTCTCCCCCAGACAAACCACACCCACCATTCAGAGGCCTCCCAGGGTCCCCTCCCCCTGGATAAACCAGATCATCTGTCCCTCACTTTCCTCCAGGGTACAACAGGGGAGTCTGCTGCTTGGAATGCTCAGGACCAAGCTCCAGGCCTCCCATCCCCCAGCTTAGAGCCCCAGTCACCCGCGTGGCCACACCATGATGCAGGAGCCACTCAGGGGCCCCTGAGACTTCCGGGCAGCAACCTGGGAAACGCATGGAGAAGGGAGAGCGACTTGCTGAGCCTGCGACAGTCCAGCCTGGGGACATGCAGGGACAGTGACACCAGCCTGTTGGACAGCGGGTATGCGGGGGATGAGGAGAACAGCGAGGTCAGCCTGGTGGCCAGGAGACACATCGTGAGGTTGCACAGAAGTCTCAACACCCAGACAGACAGCGCCCAGAGCAGCCAGCTGTGTGCCATCTACTCCCCCAGCCAGATAAGGAGGCAGCCGGGCACACAGAGCAGGCCAGGCTGGAGGGGAAGAGCGACACCAGCCTGCCCGGCAGCGGCAGCGGCAGCGGGGCCAGCAGCCTGACCAGCATGAGCTTCATCAGTCTGGGCAGCAGCGCCCTCAACTACCGGGTGAGTAGCGGGCTGTTCAGTTCCGCCAGCAGCCTTCCCTCCAGCCAGGCCAGCAGCCGCCAGGGCACGCGGGAGGACGGCGGCATGCAGACCGGGGTGAAAAGTAACACCAGTCTGCAGGAGGATGGGGCCGGAGGCAAGGCCAAGGCCAGCGACCAAGGTCGGGGGCAAGGCCAAAGCCAGGCCAGCGAGGGCGAGCAGCCTGCCCAGACGTGCGTGCCTGCATGAGAAGGCTCACCGGCCACTAGGGTCTTGAAAACTGGACGTGAACCCCCAGCAAGCCTGGACTTTACCCAGAGCGGTTACGGCCAAGCAGACGCCTTTAAAAAGCACCCAGTGCGTCCGAACCTTGGGTGGAGAGCCCCGTTGGTAGCAACGACTGTCGGCGGCAGGGTGACGCGTAGCAAGAACTATGGAAGGTAAGCACCACCTGCAGTGGCCGTCAGCGATCAACGGCACCACCGTCTACTCTGAAGCTGTAGCAGGATCCTGGGGGGCTGGGTCTACCCTCCCCTGGTGATACCACTGCGAGCCCCAGTGACGAGCCACCTCTAACAGGATCCATCAGTGGCAAAACCGTCTGTATGGAGAACCGTCACGGCGGGATCGCCAGCCAAAACTCATCAGTGGGGACGACTGCGGTCAGCAGCAAATACCAGCTCTGTTTTAGAACCATCTGATGTCAGAACCTCCCCTGGAGAAACCGTGCGAAGTGGTGGGCACCGTCTACAATCAACACCAACCGTGATGAGCTCAGGAGAAGCAAGCACCAGCCGCGGCTGGGACCGTCCACGTCGGGAGCCAGCCGAAGGAAGCACCATCGGCAGGAAACCACAACCCTGGGGAGCCGGATCCCTACCAAGCTCTGCAAGATGTGCTGCCTGCGAGAGCCAGAGCTCCGGACGGGGCTCCCCGAGGCCCCGTCCCTGTCTTGATGTGCATCTCCAAGGAGGCAGAGGCGAGAAAGGAGCCCAGACACCTTCTCGGTTGAGATGGTTGGGACTGCTTCCTGTGGCAGGACAATGCCATGGTCAATGCTTAACGGTGACAGAAACCAACCCAGCCAAGCATGGCTGGGATGAGACAGCTCTGAGCCGTTTAGCAAAAGTCTCCTGGACGGGTGGGAGGGCTGAGGACGCTTGCCTGCCCCTTCTCAGCACCATAAAGCCCTTCCCCGGGGGGGCTGACCGTGAAAACCCTGGGGAGGGAGCGTGTCCACGGAGGGGCGGAGGTCAGAACAGTCACGAAGACATCCACTAGGTACCAGAAGGAAAGCTGAGGGGGCACCAGAGACAATAAAAAGTGTCTGGAGAGGCTGAAAGGGTGTGAGGTTTGTGTGTGTGTTCCCGGCCGAGGTTACAGAGACAAACTCAGACACACTAAGGAGCCGTGTTGACAGGAGGGCTTAGCTACCAACTGTGTTACCTCCAGGCTGGTGATCTGGGGGAAAATCCTTACAATTTTGGAGCCTGAGTTTCTTCATCTGGAAAATGGGAACGATAACCTCTATGTCATACATAGATAGAAGGGTCATGTGGATTACGTGAGAACGGCTTTTTTAACTTTATTTATTTTGAGAGCGACCGAGAGAGTGAGTGGGGGAGGGGCAGAGAGAGGGAGAGAGAGAGAACCCAGGTAGGTTCCGAGATGCCAGCACAGAGCCCGACACGAGGTTCAGTCTCACAGACTGCAAGATCACGACCTGAGCTGAAGTCAAGAGTCAGACGCTCAACCAACTGAGCCACCCGGGAGCCCCTAGATGAAGTATTCTTGACCAAAACAAAAACCAAAAAACCAAAAACAATGAACCCATAGCATCTGCTTAGAAGTCGAGGCAGATCAGCAGATAGTTTGCTAGGTTTCAGGAGTTAGCAGTTCCGGGTTCAAGGGCATCGCATGTCTGGACTGCTGAGGCCCTTCCTCTGGAGCGTGAGTACGTTCTCCCCCGCTCTCCTCCCAGCAAAATCGCTTAGCCGGAACAGAGCACCCACAACCCAGGCCCCTCCCAGCCCTGCCCAAGGGGGTCCCTGTCCGCCCATCGCCGCCCCCACCCCCATTGCTGCCCTGCTCTCCTGTCTCAGAGGGTGACAGAGGGCACACAGAGGCAAAGTTGTAGGCACTGCTGCATGCTGAGCCCTCGGTGTGGAGGCCACAGACCGCTCGGGCACAGAGTGGCCACCTTGAGCTCACCACCGTCCCCTGACCATCTCCTCCTGTCTCCTTTCTCAGCAAACGCCATCATCTCACTCCATTGTTTGGGCTGGACCCTCATCACGAGGGGGGTCTACCCCTGCCTCAGCCCCACCTTTCATCAGTCCCTAACACCGCCCCTCCCCCACTGCTGACCCCCTAATCCAGGCCCCTTCCTCCCCGACCAGTGGTTCCCCGCCCTGCCTGCACAGTAGAGTCACCTGGGGGATATCTACAAGATACAGATGCCCGGGCCACTCCAGAGACCTGGACTGGGCATCAGTAGTGGGTTTAAAGCTCCCCGGGTGATGAAAATGTACAGCCAGGGCTGGGAAGCACCTCTGCCCTTGCTGTGTTCCCCATCAAATGCACTTTCAAGCCCTGGGGTCTAAAACTGACACCCGCAGGAACCAGGAAGTTGCTACAAGGGAGCAGGGGAGGGGCTTTGGCCCCTTTGGCACTGGAGAGCATGCAACCCACACAAGGAGAGGCCAGAAGTTCAAACCTCCTGATTTTTTAGATCTTTTTAACATTTATTTTTGAGAGACAGCGAGAGCGTGAGCGGGGGAGGGGCAGACAGAGAGGGAGACACAGAATCCGAATCAGCCTCCAGGCTCTGAACTATCAGCACAGAGCCCGACGCGGGGCTCGAACTCGTGAACAGGCGCGCCTCAAATCTCCTGATTTCCAAACGTGGGTCACAAAATCAAATTCTCTCCAAAAAGCGGGGGTAGTCACTGAAAACATTTCTGAAGGCAATTTCCGAACCACACACAGAGGCTTCTGCTTCTGAATAGAGAACACAGTGACCTTTCTGAAACAAAACTTGGCTTCTCTTCCCTAACTGCTTAAAAACTTCCGAATTTCCCCGCGGGCCAAAGGATTTGACACGGCCTCCAAGGCTCTACAACAAGCTGACCTGAATATGTTTTCCTTACCTGGACTCCTGCCACCTCCCCCTAACCCTCTCTAGACCACCTCAAACCTGTCGTGACTTACGTGCAGTAATGTACTCGTTTTCGTGTACAGTTCTCTGGTTTTTGATAAGCACACGTGGTCAGGACACCCTCAATACCAAATAGTTCCATCGCACCTCAGAAATCCCCTTTTGCCCCTTTCGGTCAGTTCCTCCCACCCCAGCACCGCTTGTCAGTTTTCTGTCCCTCGTCTTCCAGAATGTCACACACGTAGAAGCACACGTTGCTAGGAGCCTTACAAGCCTGACGGCTCTCACTTGGCCATTTGTGACGCACCCGCGTTGTTTGCTGCCGAGTAATGTTTCATGGTCCATCAGGTCTCTGGTTGAGAGGCATTTGGGTTGTTTCCCAGTCGGGGACGTTACGAAACGACTAATAATCACTTACGTACAGGCTTTGGTATGAACATAAGTTTCTCACTTCACTCTGCTGAGCACCCACCAGTGGGATGGCTGCCTGGCACGGAAGGGTGTCTAGCTTTGTAAGGACCCACCGAGTCACTTTCTGAAGGTGGCTTTCCTTTGTGATTGCCAGCACTTTGTAATTTCCCGAGTTTGGGTTTTTCATTTTCGCCCTCAAAGTCCCTGTCCATTATCTTAACCCTAAGAGGTAGTTTGTACCGGCCTCCCATTATTAACTCGATTTTATAGATGGGGAAACTGAGGCACAGAGAGGCCAACTCTGGGTAGGTTAGTGGCAGGGCTGGTATTTGAACCCGTGCCGTTGGCCCCAGAGTCCGTGACCTTAACCATTCCCTGCTTTGGACATTTAGGGTCCCGGCACACCCAGGGGACGGGCCACCCCCACACGCAGAGCCCCCGGCCGGCTGTTTCTTGTCCCGAGCCCCTTAAGTGTGGCACCCCCCACTCTTTGTGTCTGCCCCCCTGAGGACAGCTGTCACTCCCCACCCCCTGCCCGTATCGTCAATGCCACTTCCGTGTCAGTAGCATCAACAGTGGCCGAATGAGCGAACGAAGGGGAGACAGTGGGTGAAGGATGAATTGCTGAGTCAGAAGAAAGCTGAGTCCCCCACGGCCTGCATCCCAGCGACCACAGCCCGCGGTCCAAAAGCAAATGCGGCTCAGGATCCGAAAATTAAATACCGCTCCGGGTGCACGCCTGAGCCCCCAGGGCCGCTCCATCCTTCTCTCGCTGTCTGCCCGGCAGATACGTCTCGGCCCAGCTCTCTCCCAGCCCAGCGCTGGGGAGGCAGCGAGCGCTTGGAGCAGGGACCATTTTTCAAGCGGGTCCAGTGATTTTCTCCTTTCCTGTCCACGGGCTTGGCGTTGGGGACGCGGCGTGCTTGGAGCGATGGGCTGGCTGCGGGCGCTGGCTCCTGAATTATTAACTGGGCTGGGGAGAGAGTTGCTTACAAATGCTGTCCGTCCAGCAGCCCGGGCAGCCCACAGACTTCAAACAGGCCTGGAGCAGGGGGGCGGGAAGGCGAGGGACTTGGCCGTTGCGGGGGGGGGGGGGGGGGGCCCCACACGCTGGCCAGATCTGAAGCCTCTCTTGCCGAGCGCTCCCTTGGCCTTCGTCCCCCGGCCCGGAAGAAGTTCATTTTTCTTGAGCTCTTCGCACCATAGCGCCTGCTTTGCTGGATTTAAGCAGCTGACGTCTCCTCTTCTGCCCACTGCAAAACCAGTGGGCGAGTGGATGGAGTCTAGTGATTAGGGTACGTTCTGAGATACAGACTCTTGGTCTGTGGCTTATCACGGGTAGGGAGCGGAGTAGGTGTCTAAGGTTGGGTCCCCAGAAGGAGAGCTTGAGACGGTGGTTCTCATGAGGGGCGTTCCAAGGAGAAGGGGAGTAAGGGACACGGATGGGGCTGGGGACTGGCCTCAGGAGGACCCCATGGGGAGCTCAGGGTGGGCCCTACCATCAGTCAAAGGCAAAGGCCCTTTGTTACCCCCACACCCTGAACCCCCACACCCATAACCTCCTGAGCAAATGTGGCTCAGCGGGTTATGGGTGGAACAGCTCCAGTCCAAATGGGCCATTCTCCAGAGAAGGGAAAGCCACGAGCCACTTGTAGCTCACGGTGGCTACCAGCCACCACATAGCCAAAACTGGTATGGTGGCCTCACGGGGTGACCAGGACCCCAGCTCCTTCTGGATCTCCGTTCCACCCTCCTCCGGATGAGGTCCTCATCCTCATGGTCCAAGGTGGCTGCCCAAGCTTCCCCAACACATCTCCATCCAACACATCAAGGAGAGCAGGGGGAGAAAGGAGAGAAGAAAGGTTTGACCCTTCTTTCTTAAGGAGACGCCCTAAAAGTGTCCCACAACACAGCTACACGGAGCTGTAAAGGACGTGAGGAAATTCGGTCCTCATTCAAGAAATAGTGTGTGGGAATAAAAACTGACATCCTGTTAGCAACAACGGAGGAAGGAACGGATATTGAGGTAAATACTCTCCCCCATCCATTCTCCCTTCAGAAGCTAAAGGGGCTTTTTAACTCTCTACAAAAAAGAAAAATCACTTTTACTTAAAATCTCTGCGGTTGTGGGCAAAAATGGCCCTAATACTTAGCAGCTCCTCCCACTGAGAGGAGGAGTTTGCTTCTCCCTCCCCTGAATCTGGGCTGATCTCTTGATGTTCCAACCAGCAGGAAGGGACTGACGCTCAGCAGCTCCTGGTCTAGGCCTTCAGAGGCCTCGTGGCTTCCGTTCACACACGCCCTGCAGCCACCCTGGGACCAAGCCCGCGCTGGCCTGTCACAGGAGGAGAGAGTCCCCAGCTCCCCCAGCCGTGCCTCCCGAGACCGTCATGAACCAGCCGGCCCCACGTGACCCACCAGCTGACCCTGCACACATGAACCAGTGCGCCCAAGGGCAGCTGGGCCTGACCCAGGCCGGAAGAGCCACGAACCCAGCCCAGCACAGCCTGCTGTCCTGCGGGCTCCCGACCAGAACTAGGGATGGCTGCTTTAAGTCATTGTGGTTGGGGGACAGTTTGTTACACGGCCCACGCTAACTGATAATGCTCCGATGACCTCCCCTTGCTCTCAGGATAAAGAGCAACGACCACCAGGGGTCGGGCCTCGGCTGACCATTCCAGCCTCATCCCAAGCACGCTCCCCTCTGCGGGGCCTTCACTTCCACAGACCCACTGACCCCCCACCTTTGCAGCTGCCCCATCACCCAGTTACTGCCTCCTCTTCCTGCGGAGCTCAGCTCACATGTCACTTCCCCAGGGAAGGCTGCCCTGGCCCCCCCGACCTGACCCACGCTCTCGGGCCACCGCGTCCCTCTCTTCCACAGCACTTATGCTTTACATTTTGTCACTTTACACTTCCTCATGGGATTCTTAGATTAAATCTGCCTCGCCCGCAAGGCTTCAACTCCGCGGGAGCAAGGACTGGGTCTATCTGGCTCACCGTTGTGTCCCCAGAGCCCAGAACAACGCCTTTTCACAGTGGGTATGGCCACTGTGTCTCAGAACGCACATCCGCGCCCTGCATACAGTAGGCGCCCAATACAGACTTCAGGATGAAGGAGTTGAATCTGAGCATTGTCAAAGGCCATCGGTGGAAACTCATCACGCCTTGACTGCAATGTTAGTTCTTAAAATATGAAAGGTGACAAAATGGGAGCCCACAGAGGTTTTAAGTGACACACACAGACTCATCAAGTTTGTCACAAATGTGACTATGAACAGCCCTACCTCTTGGCTCATCTGAGTCCTTAGGGCCACCTGCTTTTCTCAACGGACGTCAGTTACAGTTTGCGAAAACGTGCCTAGAATCCTTTCTTCCTGATAAGAAATCCTTCACTTACGTATCCCGTGAACCGCAGTGTGGGCACAGGATGGCCTCACATTCATCCTGGAATTCACGGCGATTCCGAGAGCGGGCTCAGGGTTCGGAATCCCTGGGCTTGAGTCTTGGCTCTGACGCACAAGAGCTGCGTGCCTCGGGACCCGTGCCTTAACCTGCCGAGCCCTCAGTGTCATCATCTGTAAAATGGGGGTGAAAAAGCTCCTCCTAGGGTCGTGAAGACGTGAGAAACCAAAGAGGAATGAACGAACGAGCTCAGGCCCATGCTGGGCAGCAGAGAATCAAGTCAGAAAAAGACACCTTCAGGCTGTTCCGAGCTGGGGCCAGACACCAGAAGTACCAGCCCCCAGGCTTCACTTAAAGACCCAAACTGCTGGCTACCTGAGATTTGGAAACCCTGGCCCCCCCGCCATTCCCACCTGCCAGCAAGCAGCTGGAGCTCACCTCCCTTGCTCCAGACTCAGGCCTTCGGGTCTGCGACCCCAGGCAAGCAGGGCAGATAGTTGAACAGTGCAGCAGAGCAGACAATGGGGTCCGGGAGGGCAGGGGGCCCTGCTCAGCCTGCAGCCTGCAGCCCGGGCAGACAAAAAGGCAGGGCACAGGCTCTGCCCCCACACAGGACCACGCAGGTGGCAATGGATAGGTGGGTCCCCTTCCCTGGCTTTAGTTTACCCCAAAGGTACACGAAGGGGCTCTAGCAGCCCGATGGCTTTTACGCATTTCTTAAGTGTACCTGAAACCATCATTGCTCCACCCCCACCCCAAATGAAAGTAAACCCACACGCACGTGTGAGCAGAGCTTGCCGGGGAGAAGGCTGGGCAGCGGGGCAGGGCTCTGAAACCCCGTCTCATCAGTCTGGGCCCACAAGCGCCGGGCCAGGCGAGGAACACGCGTGAGTGCCACCTGAGCCCGATTTGCCTGTCACACCTTAGATTGAACTCTTTCAACCGGACCCATGTTGTCTATGTACCAAACAATGACTTTTTATTCCCGTCAGGAAACATGTGCCCTTGGGGCGCCTGGGTGGCTCAGTCGGTTGAGCATCCGACCCTTGACTTCGGCTCAGGTCACGATCTCACGGTTCACAGGACCGAACCCCGCCATCCGGGCTGCTTGGAATTTTCTCTCTTTCTCTTTCTCTGCCCCTCCCCTGCTCGTGCTCTGTCTCTCTCACTCTCAAAAGGAATAAACATGAAAAAATTTAAAAACAGTGTGCTTCCCCATTTGTCTTGAAGCACGCGGCCCTCTTAGTCTGTCTTTCACTTTGCCGTGTTTGCTGGGCGTGTGGCTCTCAAGAAAGAGTCTACATCCTTCCTTGCTTTGTGGGAGAAAACTAGGGTTGCAGTGACAGAGATAATGACAGACAGCGGCTGTCGTCAGCCTCAGGACAGGAAGGTGAAAGGGAAGAGGGGGGACGGTGGTGACCTGGCACACACAGGCCACCCCACACCAGCCAATGGCTGCCTTCAAGGAAGAGGTTCCAGGTGGCCAAGTCTGCTATTTCTAGAAAATCAGAAACCCAGACTTTTGATGAGAAGTCTCCTGACTTAAATATGATCACTAACTTTTCTGCCAAACAAGACCCTGTTCCAACAAAACACACCCATAGATGCAGACTTACCCCAGGAGCCACCAGTGTGAGACATCCACTCTAAGACGGGCCTCGGAAGCCAGTTCTCCTTGGAGGCTGGCTGCCTTCCCACCCTGAACTTGGCAAGATCAAGTCTGAGCCGACAAAAGAGTTCCCTTGCTTGGGAACCCCGCACAAACTGCCCCCTGCCCCCCCGCCAACACAGAGAACAGATGTGACACGTGAACTGAGGCAAGAACGCAGCCTGAGATTGGATGGATGGACTTTGGAAACACGAAGCACGATTTGTTCAAAACTGGTGACGGGCAATCGGCCGGACCGGGCCGAGAAGGGTTCACGCCGACACCAGAACGCAGGACCCACCAACGCTCCGCACGCCGGTCCCTGGATCTTTCTCAAACAAATCCGAACGAGTATCCAGCACCCCACTTACATCTTCGCTGGCTCCCCATTGCCCTCAGAGTGAGGTCCAAATGCAAGGCCTTAACTTGACCTTAAGTTAAGAGGCTGCACCTCTTCTCTGGGCATCCTTGCCATGTGCCCCAGGGGCCCTTGCTGTCCCCACAAAAGTGCTTTTCCTTCTCTCTCTCTTCTGGGGCTTTTTTATAAATGTTATAAAAATGTTATGACCTAGAACACCCTCCTCCTTCTTGTCCTACCCAACTCCCTCGGTAGGATTCAGTGCAGGTGTGGCCTCCACCAGAAAGCCCTCCCTGATCACACCTCAGGCTGAATTTAGGCGTCACTCCCGCACCCACGACCTTCTCCTTCCCCCCATCTGTGCTCAAGTCACTGTGAGTTGCAATTATCCGCTTCCTACATGGTTTCTCCCCCAAGGAGACAGTATCTTCAGCACTTAGCACAGAGTAGGTACTCAGTAAATGTGTGAAGGAAGGAAAGAAGGAGGTCTGAAATGGAATAGAGACCATCCCCCCAATGCTTTGGGGTATATATCTCCCTGAGGACAGAGGCCTCAATGAGTACTCAAAGGCCTTTCCGTCCCTTGGGCCTCAAAGAATCATAGTTCAAAGTTGGCAGGATTGCTACTCAGAGAAGGACAGACTTTATCGATGGTCACACAGCAACATGGGAGCAAAACTGCATGGAAAGTTCCAATTAGAACTCTGCTGTTGTGGTTGGCTTTTGTTTGCTTCCCCAGATGCCCCTCCCCCCACCAAGGGCTCAGGGAAAAGTCAAGGTGATGGGGCTGGTGGCAGGGGCTGGGGAGGGCAGACACGGAAGGTATTTTCTCTTCTGGGTCTTCATGGGCATTATAGCTCTATGAATTATTCACCAGAAAATCTGCTTGAGGTAGTGTCTTAGTCTTAATTTTCAATTCCCCTAATGCTGGCCAATTCTGTGCTGAAAAGCTCTCAATTATTAATGTTTCTAAAGCAATATTTGTTTTCTCTGCATCTAGCAACAACCGAGGCCTCAGAGCTAGTGATCCTACCCCCGAAATTCCCACAGAGCTTTGCCTTGCTGAGGAAGCATTTCAAAGGGGTCAGGGGTGTGTTAGGGTACGGCAGCCAGACTGAGAGCATTAAGCCCATGCAGAGACAGGTACTTAAAGGTTTTCCATTTTCAGGAACTCCCAGGACGAAGGAAACTGTACAAATAGCAAAAACAATGACTATGTATTTGTGTCTTATGTGCCAAACGTGAAGCTAAACACTTTACTGTTACTTATTTGACTCCATTTTCTTTGGAAATTCAAATAATTCCTTTCAACTGCAAACAATTCTTAAAACTGCATTTAGAGTCAAAGCCCTGTGTTATCAAAATCATAAGGAGAATTTCTTTTTTTTTTTTTTAAGTTTATTTACTTCGAGAAAGAGAGAGAGCACACACACGCGGGCGCACGTGCAAGCAGGGGAGGGTCAAAGAGAGACTGAGGGAGAGACCGAACCCCAAGCAGGCTCCTGGCCGTCAGTGCGGAGCCCCACGCGGGGCTCGATCCCACAAACCGTGAGATCATGACGAGCAGAAATCAAGAGTCGGACGCTTAACCGACTGAGCCACCCGAGCACCCCTGAAAATCAAAAGGAGAATTTTTAGGTAAGGCAAAAGTAGGTCTACATTAACAAGACCAGATCCGACTTGGGAATGGATTCTTTAGCCAAACTGTAGAGAATGGAAACTGTTTACAGAAAACGATATCTACCCATGTACTCAGAGGTGCACACTATATGCTGGCATTCAGAAGGCGTTCTCAAAGAGCTTTGTTTTACTTTCTTGGATTTTAAGATGCCTAAGGCCCTCTTCATCCTCAATCTTGGGGGCCAGATAGCACTTCACACGCCCCACCCCAGCAATCTTACACTCTACCACGAGGGGTCCATCTGCCGGCACACGGAGTGCTACTGTAGGGGAGAGTGGGGTCGCTTTAGCTTTCATAAAGAGGTTCAGAGACCTCGGTGTTTTCAAAAGCTAGCTGAACTTGGTTCACTCAGCTCTACAGTAACAGCATCTGTGGTGCCTCCTCTTTGTCAACGTTATTCCTTTTCGGCAACTTAATACTTCCGTTCCCAGGTTTCTGCACTTGGAGAAAATCTTGCTCTGTCTTTTGCACAAAAGGCTACACCAGGGTCCCCAGCGTGACTGAGATCTGGGCATACAGGTGTGCACTCACCAGAAGGCATCTTCACTCCACAGCTATACCCTGCGTCTGGACTTCCAAGTTCAACATCTCAGTCCGCTGACTTCATTCCATAGTCTGAAACCTTTCCCTGCTTTGGAGCTTCAAGTACCAGCATCGAGGTCCCTGCATCAGCTCCCACCCTTCGCATCACGACGTCGTCAGTGCCAGCCCAGTTTTGTATTTTGGACGTGCTGGTGAGGTTCACGGTCACGGCCAAGTTGTGGTCACAGCTGGACGTGTGGCAACCCCGGGAGCACAGGGGCGAGCTGCACCGGGGAGGCGTGGGAGGAGTCGACACTGGGCAGGTTCACACCCCCAGGCTGATGTCCCGGGGGGCCTTGATGGTCACGTCCTTCAGCGGCTCCAGCACCTTCTTCAGGATGGAGCCCTGGACTGGGCACGCCTGGAACGCGATGGCAGAGTCAGACGGATGAGGCTACAGGTGGAGGGAAGGCGGGAGGGCTGGCCAGCCTAGGTGTCACAGGGTGACAGCAAGCAGGGAACGTGCTGGTGAGAGCCTGTGACCCAGGAAGATCACAACCTACTCAGGCAACTTACAAAACTTCTGGGCAGTAAGACTCACCAGTCCCATTTTACAGATGGGAAAACAGAGTCAGGCCCCATCTTTGCCCATGGTTCCTCACCTCATCCATGTGGAGAACAGGATTTGGACTCCAAGTCTACGTGACTCCACGGGCAGCACCTTCTCTACCTTGACACTATGGTGCCCCCTGGGGTTTTAGCTGCATACAAGGAAGAACGTTCTGGAAGTAAATTATGTTACTCTCAAAGAGCACTTGGATGAGCCATTGGCAAGAGGAAGATACGAATGGGAGGAAATTCTGAAGGTGGGGGCAGCAGAACCGAGGGCATCTGTGGTGCCCCCAACGAGGGATGGCTCTCCTTTATTGTGACACAGCCGTGATGGCAGGGGGGAGGAGGGGTAAGAGGCGATCTGTCAACAGTGACGAAGGCATCCATGTGCACCTTTAACACTCAGGCTCAATGACGGACAAAGGGCACGAAGCCTGGCAGAATAGACGCTTCAGGGTCAGACCAGCCTAGGAGGGCGTCCCCAGCTGAGCCACCTGAGCCAGTCCCTGACCCCCTCTGTGCCTCACTTTCCCACGTCCTTGAAGCAAGTTACCGCTGGCCCCTCCCTCACAGGCTCACGTGCCACACAGCAGGGAGAATGCCCATTTGGGGCCTGGCACACCGTGAGGCCTCCCTACCCCTTCTCTTCATCGGAGCAAGAGGCTGACGTTTTCAAAAAGATGTGCTAAAAACCAGGGGGAAAGACAGAAAGGAAGCAGACAGAGAAAAAAAATACCCTTTGTTTTGCAAGGCTCTTTGGTTGCAAGGGGGAAAAAAATCCGCTCAAAGAGCTGGAGCAAAAGGAGAGGGGACAGAGCAAAAGGAGCAGCTGACTGAGGACAGAGCAATCCCTTTCAGGACAGGGCGCGGGTGGGGTCCCGCGGAGCCCGGTCAAGGAGCACACGGCAGACAGCCTCCGGGGCCAGGACTGCTCTCTGGGCGCCTGCCTCCTCTCGGCCCTCCCACATCTCGTTTCCCTGGCCCTTCCAGTGTCTGCTCCTCTCTCCTCCCTCTGCAAACTGGCCTTCTGGCTTCTCTGCAGACAGAGACAGCCACCTCGGGGCTCTGAGGTTTGAAGTCCTTTCCCGAGCGCTCAGCAGCCTGCTGAGCATCTTTGAGGTCTCGTTTCCAAATTCTGATTGGCCCAGCTTACTGTCAGGCATGGATCCTGGGCCAATCGGATGGGAGGTGGCAGCGGTGGTGGGGTTCAGACTGCAGCTGGGGCTTATGATCTCAAAGGAATGCAATTCCACACAGGCAGTCCTACATCCCCACCAGAATGGCTTGAATTAATGTCCTGACAACACCGGTCGGGGGCAAGGCTGTGCAGCAACGGGAGCTCTGCCGCTCTGCTGGTGGGAGTGGGAAGGGATGCGTCCACCCTGGGAAACTGCTTGGCACGTCTTTCAAAGCCAAACGAAGGTACCCCTGCCCCTTGAGCAAGCAATTCCCCGGCTGAGGAGACGTCCAAGGTGAATGATTGCTTACGACCACCTGAAGCAATACCTGAAATGTTCACAGCAACCCCAGACTGCAAACAACCCAAACATCCATCAACAGTAAAGTCAGATGAATAAATTGTGGCACGTTCGTCATATTGCGAAGCGCTGAGAGAAGAAACAACTACCACCACGTGCAACGTAGACGGAACTCGCCGGGCACGACATTTAGCCAAAGAAGCCGTACCCAAGAGGGTATACACTGTGCGATCCCATTTACCAAAAAGTGGATCAGTGGTGATCAAGACTATACTACGGGTTATCCTGGGGGAGTATCAGCTGGGAGAGGGCACGAGGGAGCCCCCTGGGACATTACAAATGCTCCATATCTTCTTTCTCGGTGGTGGTTATGGAAAGAAATCATCACGATGGGGGCGCCTGGGTGGCTCAGTCGGTTGAGCATCCGAGTTTGGCTCAGGTCATGATCTCGCAGTCTGTGAGTTCGAGCCCCGCGTCGGGCTCGGTGCTGACAGCTCGGAGCCTGGAGCCTGCTTCCGATTCTGTGTCTGCCTCTCTCTCTCTGGCCCTCCCCCGCTCACACTCTGTCTCTTTCTCTCAAAAACAAATGTAAAAAAATAAAAGACTTCAAGACTGTAAAACATAAATAAATAAATAAATAAATAAATAAATAAATAAATGTTAAAAAATTGACATTTAAAAAAAAAGAAAGAAATCATCAAGCTGAACACTTAAGATTTGTGCCCTTTACTATATGTAAGTCATTCCTCAGTTAAAAAAAAGAAAGGGGGCGCCTGGGTGGCTCAGTCGGTTAAGTGTCCGACTTTGGCTCAGGTCATGATCTTACCGCTCGTGAGTTCGAGCCCCACGTCGTCGGGCTCTGTGCTGACAGCTCAGAGCCTGGAGCCTGCTTCCGATTCTGTGTGTGTGTCTCTCTCTCTGCCCATCTCCTGCTCACACTCTCTCTCTCTCTCTCTCTCAAAAATAAATAAGCATTAAAAATTTTTTAAAGAGAGAGAGAGAAGAGCATATTATGGCCATAATACGTATAACATAGAATCAACTACATAACCAACCACACAGTCACCTTTGTCTGGAATAGATGGAATAAACATACACATGTATGTGTGTTTATTTTACATATGACATATGTGTATATATATATGTATATCTTATATATGGTATGTGCATTATATATGTATAATATATGCATTCGATTCATGCATATATTCATACATATATATGTATATATAAGAGAGAAGGGGGACAAATCTGAATTATATTTGGGGCTTGTATTCAGTCTAGGAAGGGCAGATCGGAGCAAGACCAGGCTGGAGGCAGGGAAGCCTGTGAAAAGGTCGATCTCTTTGTCCAAGCAGGAGATGGCCGTGGCTGGCCCCTGAGACGGATGTGGGGAAACAGACTTGAGGGCAGCCGACAGGACATGATGGTGGGTGCAATAATGAGGAGGTGAGGGAAGGAGCTGTATCGGGGTGACCCTGGTATTTCTGGCTCGGGTAACTGGGTAGCCGGCAACGCGACCCCCAGATGAGGGAGGCCACAGGAGGGGCCGCCGTGGAGGAGGCAGGGAGGACGGTGGACTTGGTCTCAGGTAGGTGAGGTGTGAGCCACCAGGGGCCCACCAAATGGAGCTGTCAGAAACCATGCAACCCACTGCACCGGACGGGGTCCCCTGGAAACAGACTGGGAGGCGGGGCTCGGTGAGGTGGATGGGGGTGCCCTGGGGAAGTGACGTGGGCGGCCCTGGCGGAGGGACAAGCTGGCCTGTAGTGTGGTTGCAAGGGAGGCGGCCACCTGTCCCGTGCTGAGCTCTGGAGCCAGGTGGCTCCTCGGTGTTGTCCCGAATTGAGACAAAGGGACCGGGTCTCTGCAGCCCCAGCTGGTCAATCACTGGCCGTGGCTGCTCTGGGAGGCGCATCTCCGTGGGTGAGGCCCAGGGCAGTGCCTCGTGAGCAGCTGTATGGCCCCAGCAGGGGAGGGCATCAGCCCAGATGAAGCCCCTGCCCCCCTCCCAGGGTGTGTCCAGCTCTGACTCCAAGGAAGCCTGCAGACCGACCGTGAGCATCAGACACCCCTGCTCTCGCTCCCTCACCTGCTTCCCACAGGCACCCACACTCTGGCAAGCCCCTCGCGTCCCAGCTCTGCCCGCGGTGCCCACGGAGCGGCTCCTTCTGTTTTTTATAAAAGGAGCAGGATTTTCCTCTGATGCAAACACTCAAAGCAATTAATGCCGCTTGTCACCACCATTCCTGTTCTGCGGCCAACCTCTGGAGCATCAGAGACGATCCCATCGCCACCAAGGCCACAAAATCACACTCAGGGGCTTTGTAGGGTCAGGGGCTGTCTCCCAAGGGCTGGACAAGTTCACTCCTGAGAGGGTCTCTCATCCCCGCGTGCCCCGGTCCAAGCCACCAGCATCTGTCACCTGACGCACTGCAGTAGCCCCTCCGGCTTCCATGCTCCCACCCAGCCCTGGCCCCTCTACAGTGTCCTCTCAGCACAGCAGCCAGACTGACACGTTAAACCCTGTCCATTACAGTCCCCCTCTTCTCAAACTCCCACTTCAGCTTCCACCTCTCTGATAAAAAGTCCATCCAACGGCCTTTCTGAGCTCCTTTCTACTCCCCTCCTGCTTGCTTGTTGCACCCTGGCACATTTGTCTCCCCAGGCACACTCCTGCCTCAGGGCCTTTGCACTTGCTTCTTCCCCATCCTGGAATACTTTTTATACCTTCAGATCTCCACTCAAATATCACCTTTTCAAGGAGGCCCTCCCTGACTGCTTTATTTTATTTTATTTTATTTTATTTTATTTAGATTTCATTTTTAAGGAATCTCTACACCCAACATGGAGATGGAACTCACTACCCTGAGATCAAGAGTCACACGCTCCACCGACTGAGCCAGCCAGGCACCACAGCAAACACCGTATTTTATTTTATTTTTTTTTTTCAACGTTTTTTATTTAGTTTTTGGGACAGAGAGAGACAGAGCATGAACGGGGGAGGGGCAGAGAGAGAGGGAGACACAGAATGGGAAACAGGCTCCAGGCTCCGAGCCATCGGCCCAGAGCCCGACGCGGGGCTCGAACTCACGGACCGCGAGATCGTGACCTGGCTGAAGTCGGACGCTTAACCGACTGCGCCACCCAGGCGCCCCACGAACACCGTATTTTAAACTCCAGCCCCTCGCCACCTGTCCCGTCCCTTAGCCCTGATTCATTTTCCCCTCTTCAGGAACTGACCTCTGAATGCATAACTTCCTCACTTATTTTACCCGTTGTTGTCTTTCCCACGAACTCAACAGGGGCAGAGATTTGGGGTTTGTGTCCGGTGACTAGAATGCCACCTCGTGCTTATTAGTAGCAGAGGTCCACATGTGTCGATTACCTGAGTTAAGAGACAAACAACAAGTCATGCTTAGCCCTTGTCTGAGCCTCAGCCTCAGGCTGCCACGATGAAATACCATACACTGGGCAGCTTCAAAGCAGAAATGGGTTTCCTCACCAATCGGGAGGCTGGGAGTCTGAGATCCGACGGCCGGTGTGGGTGAGTTCTGGCGAGAGCCCTCTTCCCGGCCTACAGACGGCCACCTCCTTGCCGTGTGCCCACATGGCCTCTCCTCGGGGCACACTCACAGTGTTCTTCCTCTTCTTATAAGGCCCCAGTCCTATCAGATTGAGACCCCACACTTATGACCTCATTTTACACCTTCCAGAAGCCCTATCTCCAAATACAGTCACACTGGGTTTGGGGCTTCAACAAACACATCTTAGGGGCGAGGGAGGGGGTGCAATTCAGACCACAGTAGCTCTAATTTCTATTCTCCTCATTTTACAGATGATAAGACTGAGGCTCCAAGAAGCCACATGCCCGAGCCAAGGGCACCCAGCTCAGAAGTGGCAGAGGAAGCGTCCAAACCAGCATCGGTGTCCCTCTGCCCTGCTGCCTGCCATTCCCTGTGCTGGGAATGCTCTCCCCATGGCCAGCTCCTTCTCCAGCTCAACGGTCACCTGCCCGATAGGGCCGTCCCTATACATGGCAGCCATCTCCTGCTTCTCAGTTACCGTCACGTTGCTCCCTTCATTTTCCTTCACGACCCATGGAACGTTCTGAGATTGCCTCCTGCCTACCTGTCCAGGTGTGGGCAGAATGCTGGAGAGCCAGGCAGGCAAGGGAGTCAGTGGAGACAACCTCAGGCTCGTGACAACAATGACCTCTCACAGGACGCTCACACGTGCAGGGAAAATCAATTTGCCAAATGACCAATTTACCGGGCAACTAATTCACTGAATCTTTGTTTCTACTCTGTTTATGAGGTTTTCGCCACTCGTGGCCCAAAGCAGTTTGGGCAGCCTTTGGGGATTTTTCAAAATCCTACTGTAGCTGCCCTGCCCCAGCCCCGTGTGCCTCTGCCCTCGAAACCGCTGAGGACGTGTTCCCGAGACCTCCTCTCATGGGGCTGCCGTGGCCACAGGCCTGGGGCAGGGCACTGGGAAGGACATGTGCTGGCCATCACTCAGACTGCGGACTCATCACGGACACGCTCCCCCAGCCAAAATGCTTACTGCCCTTCCAGGCTGGGGGGTCTGCAGGCCGCAGGTACCAGAACCTGAACCTGAGCAAGGTAACTGAGGGATTCGCCTCACATAGAATATTTAGGGGCTCAAAACGAACTCAACAACCACAATAAACTCTTGAATGCAATACTGCCAAAAATCAAAACTAATGCAAAAATTACACGAGGAACAGAATAAGCACATTTTCAATAAAGATAGTGCTGTGGCAAGCCATGCTAGAGCATCGGACAAAAGGAAAAGTCAATGATACTGAGATCATCTTTATTGAAAATGTTTGAATTTTGTTCACCCTGGATATTTTTTTTTTTTTTGCAGTAACTTTGATTTTTAAAAATATGTTGAAATAGGGGCGCCTGGGTGGCGCAGTCGGTTAAGCGTCCGACTTCAGCCAGGTCACGATCTCGCGGTCCGTGAGTTCGAGCCCCGCGTCAGGCTCTGGGCTGATGGCTCGGAGCCTGGAGCCTGTTTCCGATTCTGTGTCTCCCTCTCTCTCTGCCCCTCCCCCGTTCGTGCTCTGTCTCTCTCTGTCCCAAAAATAAATAAAAAACATTAAAAAAAATTAAAAAAAAAAAATGTTGAAATATTATCTGTCAACATACGCTGCCGGGAACAAGAGGTAGGTGTTCTTTTTCCCTGTTCTTCCTACTTGGCACTCCTGAGAACCTGGCCATTATGTATAAAACAATCATGGAACTCTGAAAGGTGGAGAGAAGGAGGCAGCATGGCCAAGGACAGTGGGACCCAAGGCACGATCTGACAGTGAGTTAGTTCCCTGGGTTTTCTTTTTGCCTCATATACCCCATACTTGGGGCTGAGGAAGCCAACAATCCAGAAATATCATCAGTCACAGACGAAAAGCCCCAACAAAGCTGGTTCTTTCCAGCCAAAGGAAGTGAAAGGACAACCTAGCAAGGCAGAAAATGTGTAGCCAATAACTGCTCCAGGGCAGCCAAGCACCACAGAAAGGGCTAGGCCTACCCCGAACCCCCGCCCCCCCCCCCACCCCACGCATGCCAGCAAGGCTTAGTGGGGAGCCTGGACGGCCACACTCACCATGCTGGAACAAGACAAGACACCCAACCTCTCCCAGGGTCCGATAGGGAACTCTATCCCCACAGGGGATCAGTATCAACAGAGACCATGCGCAGAACCTGAACTTCAATCAGGCAGTAATGAAGCACCTCTCATTGCCTCCAAGGCAAAAATTTCACTCACTACTGTCCAATGATAATGATGACACTGTGCCCATGGCGTCAGGAAGGCAAGTGGGGACCAAAAATAAGGCACTCCTACCTTTCCCATCCAGCCAGATATCCACGGGGGCCTAGTGAAGAGGAGGACTCCCAACCCTGCCCAGAAGTAGCAAGAAGCCTCCCTTCTGAGGGTCAACAGAGGTCAAATGGGCAACCTGGACTTCCAGCCCCCACTGGCAGTAATGAGGCTCGTACCCTCTCATCCCCTATCCCCTACTGGAGAAATGTCAGAGGAAGCCAGCTAAAACAGAAGGTTTACATAAGACTCAGTCTCAGAAGATAATACAAAAATGTCCAAGTGTCAGTCAAAAATCACTTGCCAGGGCAGCTATCTGGTTCAGTCACTGGAGCATGCAACTCTTGATGTCAGGGTTGTGAGTTCAAGCCCCACATTGGGTGTAGAGCTTACTTAATAAAAAAAGAAAATAGTTTATCATACCAAGTGCAAGAAAGATCTCAACATGAATGAAAAAAAAAAAAAAAAAAGACAGTCAGGGGTACCTGGGAGGCTCAGTTGGTTAAATGTCGACTCTTGATTTTGGCTCAGGTCATGTTCGTGAGATTGAGTCCCACATCAGGCTCTGCACTGAAAGCACAGACCTGCTTGGGATTCTCTCTCTCTCTCTCTCTCTCTCTCTCTCTCTCTCTCTCTCTCTCCCTCTCTCTTTCTGTCCCTCACCTGCACTCTCTCTCTCTCTCTCTCTCTCAAAACAAATATATAAACATTTTTTAAAGAGACAATCAATGGATACCAACATTGATATGACAGACATGTTATGATTATCTGGCAAAGATTTTGGAGCAGGAATCATCAAAATGCTTCCAAGTGGGGTGCCTGGCTGGCTCAGTCATTGGAGTGTGTGACTCTTGATCCCGGGGTGTGAGTTCGAGCCTTGCATTGGGTGTAGAGATTACTAAAATAAAGTAAAAAAAATATTTTAAAAATAGATAAAATAGGGGTGCTTGGGTGGCTCAGTTGGTTAAGCTTCTGACTTCGGCTCAGGTCACAATCTCATGGTTCAGGAGTTCGAGCCCCACATCGGGCTCTGTGCTGATAGCTCGGAGCCTGGAGCCTACTTCAGATTCTGTGTCTTCCTCTCTTTCTCTCTCTCTCTCTGCCCCTCCCCTGCTCTCACTGTGTGTCTTACTCTCTCAAGAATAAACATTTTTTTAAAATTTTTAACGAATAAATTACTAATTACATTAAATTAAACAGAGCCTCAAGAACCTCTGGGACTGTAACAAAAGATCTAACAGTGGATTCCCCAAAGAAAAGGAGAAAGAGGGTGGCACTGAAAAGGACTTGGAGATATAAGTGCAGAAAACTTAACAAATTTGCCAAAGGACATAAACCCACAGATGCAGAAAAGGTCAACAAACAGGATAAAACCAAAGAAATCCACATTTTGGGACATCCACACCAAAATGTATCTTATTCAACTTCTGAAAACTAAACAAAAATTGGAAGTCCGTGAGAGAAACAATACTTTACCTATGGGGGAAAAAATTTGAAAGACCATGGATTTCCCATCAGAAGTCACAAAGGCTAGAAGAAAGTAGAACATTTTTCAAGTGCTGTTAAGAAAAGAATGGTCGACCCAAAATTCTATATTCAGCAAAAATATCCTTCAGGAATGAAGAAAAATTAGCACATTCTCAGATAAAGGAAAACTAAAAGAATTTGTCACCAGCAGGCCTCCTTTAAAAGAACAACTAAAGGAGGTTCTCTAAACAGAAAGTATTAAAGGAGAAACCTTGAGACATCAAGGAAGAAGAAAGACCAACAAAAAGTAAATAAAAGAGATACAGGTAAATGCAGTATATTTTCATTTCCCCTTGAGTTTTCTAAATTATGTTTGATGGTTGATTCAAAAATTATAACACTATTTGATGTGTTTCTAAATGTATGTAGAAGAAATATTTAAAATTATATTGTAAAAGGGGTGGGTAAAAAGATGTAAAGAGAGGAAAGGCTTCTATACTTCACTTAAATTGATGAAATACTGACACGAGTAGACTTAAAAAGTATGTATATATAATATATATTCAGGAGAAACACTAAGAAAAAAGCATAGAACAATATATACTCAAAAACCCTATCAATTAGTCAGAATGGAATTCTAAAAATTATTCAAGTAACCCACAGGAAGCCAAGAAAAAGAAAACAGAGAAATGAAAAACAGAACAAAAATAAAACAAACAAACAAACAAAAAAAAAGCAAACTTAAGCCCTAACACAGCAGTAATTACATTAACTATAAGTAGTCTAAATATATCAATTAAAAGACAGAGATCGGCAGAGCAGCCTAACTTCATGCTCTTTACAAGAAACTCCCTGCAAATGTAACAATACATGTACATTAAAAGTATAAGGATGGAGAGATATGTATCCTGAAAACCTAACCAAAAAAGCAAGATATGTTAATTTCAGACAAAGGAGTCTCCAGAGCCAAAATAATTACCAGAGACAGAAAGGAACACCATCTAAAGATAAAAGAGTCCATCTGTCAAGAAGACAAAGCAATCTTACATGTGTATGCATCAAACAACAGAACTACAAAACACGTGCAGCAAAAACGGATAGAACCAAAGGGAGAAATAGACAAATATACAATCACAGTTGGAGACATCAATACCCCCTCTGGTTGCACTGATAAAGCAACTGGTCACAAAATCAGTAAAGATGTAGAAGAACTCAACAACACCAGCAACCAGCAGGATTTAGTTGACATTTATGGAACACACCACCCAGTATCAGCATAATACATATTATTTTCAAGGGCTCACAGAATATATACCCAGATAGATCAAATCCTAGCACAGAAAACAAACCTCAATAAATTTAAAAGAATTCAAATCACATAGACTGTGTTCTCTGACTGTAGTAGAATCAAACTAGAAATGAATAACAGAAAAAAAAAAAAAACAGTAAAATCTCCAAACATTTGGAAACTAAAAACTACACTTTTTTAAAGTAGGATTCGGGCGCCTGGGTGGCGCAGTCGGTTAAGCGTCCGACTTCAGCCAGGTCACGATCTCGCGGTCCGTGAGTTCGAGCCCCGCGTCAGGCTCTGGGCTGATGGCTCGGAGCCTGGAGCCTGTTTCCGATTCTGTGTCTCCCTCTCTCTCTGCCCCTCCCCCGTTCATGCTCTGTCTCTCTCTGTCCCAAAAATAAATTAAAAAACGTTGAAAAAAAAAAAATTTAAAGTAGGATTCATGCCCATTGCAGAGCCCAACATGGGGCCCAAACTCATGGCCCCGAGATCACAACCCTAAGATCAAGACCTGAACTGAGATCAAGAGTTGGACACTTAACCAACTGAGCCACCCAGGCATCCCTGAACAATATACTTTATGAGTCAAAGGGGAAGTCTCAAAGGAAACTAAAAGTAAGTTGAAATGAATGAAAATGAAAATATAACAAAATTTGTGGACACATATAAGGAAATGTTGACAGAGAATTGATAGCTTACATAAGTACTTACATGAGAAAAGAATAAAACTCTCAAACAATAATCTAAGCTACCGTCTCAAGAACCTAGAAACAAAAACAAACCTACAGGAAAGCAGAAAAAAGATAAAAACAAAAATCAGCAAAACTAAAAATAGAAAAACAGTAGAGAAAATCAATGAAACACACATCTGGTTCTTTGAAAAAAATCAATAAAATTGACAAATTTCTAGGAAGACTGACAAAAACAAAAAGAGAGAAGACGCAAATTGCCAATATCGGGAATGATGTAGAGATATTACTACAGACCCCGCAGGCACCTGAAGCACAAGAATAAAGGGACACTTCAAACAACACACACCATCTACACACACAAATTTGATAACTTAAATGAAATGAATAGTTCTTGAAAAGCATCAACTACCACCACTCACCCAATATGAAACAAGTAATTTGGATAGCCCTATAACTATTAAGAAAAGCGAATTTGGAATTTAAAAACTCCCAAAAGAAGTCTCCAGGCCCAGATGGTTTCACTGGAGAATTCTAGCAAACATTTAAAGGAAAAATAACAACTCTACCCAATCTCTTCCAGAAAATGGAAGAGGGTGGCACGCTTCCAGTTCATTTTATGAAGCCAGTATTTCAGGGACACCAGTACCAGATGAAGAGAGCACAACAAACGGCAAACCACACATCAGTAGTGAAGATGTGACAGGAAAGGGAGATGAACGGATAAAGGGTATGCCAAGGGGCAAACTACCCCTGTGGGCACTGGGAGCTCAGTCCCACCGGGGTCCAGCTGAGAGCCAAACAGAACTGCTACTGCAGACAGAATTTGCCTACTGGAGGACAGGGAGCCTGAGGAACTCCCATCTCCCACTGGCTGGAAGTAGCCCCCCAGGGGTGTTAGCTCCCCTGTACATCTGAGTAGTATGTGCACAGAGCCGAATGACCTCTGGAGGTTTGGATGACTTTTACAATGATGGAAATGTTCTGTATCTGTACAGTCCAATATGGTACCCATGGCCACATGTGGCTACTCAGCACTTGAAGAATGGCTGCTGTGACTGAGGAACTGAATTTTTACTTTATTTAATTTCAATGATCTTCAAATCGCATGGTCGGATGTGATCATGGCTGCCACATTGCACGGTGCGTCTTTGGAGAGAGCAAAGCAGAGACCTCACAGTGCATTTACAAAACAGGGTGCTAGAAGGAGCCGAGAGCTGTCCACCGTAGCAGGGCTGAACGTACCTGCCAAAGAGGGGGAACAATCAACAGAACTTGGTATCGGATTAGGTAGGGAGGGTGAGTGGTTTCAAGTAGGGTGTGCTAGAGATGGCCATAGCTTCTACGGGTCATGTGTTCAGGGACTGATTTAACCAGTGCCACAGGGCACAATTTGGACCCTTATGTCTGCTGTCAGGAAGGGTCCAGAGGAGCACCAAACAGTCCCCTCACTGCTCCTCCAAGACTAAGCCTCCTTTGCAAATGGTAAAGCAGCCGATTCTGCAGGAGGCAGTTTAAGGTGAGAAATATTAGTGTGTTTGGGGTTTCTCGTGTATTTCATGGTGCTCTAAAAGGGAACATAATCACAGCAGCATTTCTGTCAGAAAAGCAAAACAAGGTCCCCACCTGAAGAAAGTGATTCCGGACTGAGCAGTACTCTCGCAGTGCCTACATGCTGACATATTATAATGTTTTCTTGATAGTTAGACATACTCTGTTGTTACTCGATCGGACTCCTCTGAAACGGCTGCCAATAGCCTAATTAAATAGTTAGCTAAATATATTACTGACACACTGCTGTGTATTTGGCCCTAATGAGGTTTATAGGAAATGCATTTGCCAGACCACAAGGGCTCCAAGGGTGGAAACTGTTGGTGGCTTGGTTCTCTGTGGCCACAGCCATTGGTCCCAGGCCAGCCATCCCTGAGGAAGAGCCTCTTGTAAACTAAGATGCCTGAGCTAGAGCAAAGAGTTAGAGGCCTGACTCAGTTTCCCCGAGGAGAATAATCAGTCTCGGGTCTGCAGCAGCTGCCACAACAAAATACCAGAAGCTGGGTGGCTTTAACACAGAAATCCATTTGGTAACAGTTCTGGGGGCTAGAAGCCCAACGTCAGTGTTTCGGAAATCATGGCCACTGGTGAGAGACGTCATCCTGGCTTGAAGGGAGTCAACCACCTTCTTGCTGCACCTTGCGTACCTACCCAGGGCTAGTCTTGTACAGATGCAACCTTCTAAACAGAGGTGAATAAAACCGTCTTTGCTCTTTTGCTTATTCCAGTTTAGTGGCATCTCTGAACCACCAAATGGAATAAGCAAAAGAACAAAAAAGATTTTGGTCACCTCTGTTTAGAAGGGTAGGTATGTAGTCAGACATCCCATGCTCATACCGCTAAAGTGTACTGAGCACCTACTAGATCCCAGACACTGAGCTGTGTGCTGCAGGTCTTGTGGTGAACAAAACGCGCCTCCTGCCTCAGAGTCTAGAATGTCCGAGAGGAAGTGCAGGACACCATGGGAACACATCAGAGCATCCCTAGTCATGACTTGGATTTAAGCTCAGCAAGAGTAAATGATTATGAGTCATTTTTCCGGGTGAAGGAAGTACGGATGGCAGTGGAGGGGTGTTCCCAGCAGCAGTGGGGACAACATCTAGACAAAGACCTTGAGGTAAGAGGCCATGACACATCGGAAGAAGAGGAAGGTCAACACATCTGGAGCAAACTCCGTCATGCCCAGCCCACAGCAACACCAGGGCATCACAGACACCCACCCTCTTAGGTCAGATGCCAGGTAAGAGGCAGCACTTTGACCTGGCCACATCTTCAGTGGCACCCCACAACTCCAGGATGTATCCCCATGTTAGGAAGTTCCTCTAAAGGACAGTGAACAAAAACGGGCCTGGGAATCAGAAAGACCAAGATTTGTGTCCAGTTTCTGCCTCTTCTGGAAGCATTCACTCTGGGAAGGTTGCTCACCTCTCTGAGCTTCAGCCTCCCATTCCACAAACATTGGCTGGCTGCCTCCTGGCTGGCAGATGTCACGCTGGGTGCCTGTGATAGGGTGGTAAACACAACAGACACGGGCCACTTCCGGTCTGGCAGGGGAGACGCGCAATCGACAAATCGGTAATGATCACATGTGATCGGAACAGCGATGGAAGCACACAGGGTGTCAGGATGGAGGGAATGGGAGAGGGGGATCCATTTACATAGGGAGTCAGGGAAGACTTCTTGGTGGAGGTGACATCTGAGCCGAGACCAGAAGATGAATAATAGTGCCCAACCCCCGGGGGGGTTCTGAGAACTACGTGAAATAATGTCCATAAATAATGTCCATAAAGTGCACTGCCTAGTGCATAGGTAGAGCTCAAAATATGCCGGCTTTATCATCTGCCACTAAAATCTAAGCTCCTTTATGGTGAGGAACAAGTCTGTGTTTGCCAGGATGGCGCCTGGCACATGCAAAGAGTCGAATGAACTCACGAGTTTCATCTTCTAGGTTATTGCATCACCTCTCCTTCACTTTTGAAGGACAATTTGAGTATTCTGCCTGCAGTCAACAATAATGCACTCATTACAAGGCTAGACCTCAGGTTAAGCGTTCTTATCACAATAAAATAAAATAAAAAGCATTTGCTGAGTTCATTTATAATAATAATTGTAGTAAGAGTCGCGGTGAGAGTAACATTTGGTAGTAGTATTAGCCAGAGGAGTAGCAATATTAGAAGAAGTAGTAATAGAAGAAAGAGTATTAGCAATTCATGCTACGGGCGGCCCTCTCGGCGAGGGCACTAAGTGGCAGCGGGAAGAACAAGATTTCAAGTCAGGCAGAGCCGCACTTGAATCCTGGTCCAGCTACATGGCTGCTGTGAAGCAGCTGAATCTCCTTTCTCTAAGCCTCAGTTTTCTCACCTGTATGTTGGGGATAACAGTGTGTGTGTCACAGGGCTGCTGTAGGGATAGGGGAGGGGTATGTATGGTGACTGGGACAGAGCGGGCCCACCACAGATGCTGGCTGTCGAGACGACAAGCATGCTGCCCAGGTAACCAAGCTCCGGGCATCTGACACTCAACCAGCTTTTTGGGGGACAGACCGGGAAGCAACGTGGACGTGTGTGGGCGAGGGCTTGCGGCTTCCCAGGGCTTATGCTCCCCACGTAGCCATTGCTCATGTGGGCTGAGGTGCCTCAGTTCGCCCATCAGTCCCAGACCGCTGCAAGTCTGGGAAGTAGAGATCCCTTGGGAAATTACTGCCCTGAACTAAAACTAGGTAAGAGTTCTCGGCTGAAATTCCAGCAGGCAGAGAAATGGTTTTGACAAAATTAACTGTCAAAAAATTCGTATCTATCGATCAACAAGAAAAAGTAAACTAACCCAATCGCAAAATGGACAAAGTATAGAAAAGGCAAAGTACAGGAAGGCCGATAGACTGACATATGAAAGAAAGCCCGGCAAAGTATCATGGGACTAGAATTTAGAACGATGAGCGGCACTCGGGTGGCTCAGTCGGTTAAGTGGCCACCTCTTGCTTTCAGCTCAGGTCATGACCTCACTGTTCTTGAGTTCGAGCCCCACTGTCAGTGTAGAGCCTGCTTGGGCTTCTCTCTCTCCCCTCTGTCTGCCCCTCCCCCACTCAGTCTCTCTATCTCCCTCTCAAACTAACTAAACTTTAAAACTAAATTAAATATGGGGCGCCTGGGTGGCGCTGTCGGTTGAGCGTCCGACTTCGGCCAGGTCACGATCTCGCGGTCCGTGAGTTCGAGCCCCGCGTCGGGCTCTGGGCCGATGGCTCGGAGCCCGGAGCCTGTTTCCGATTCTGTGTCTCCCTCCTCTCTCTGCCCCTCCCCCGTTCATGCTCTGTCTCTCTCTGTCCCAAAAATAAATAAAAAACGTTGGAAAAAAAAAAATTAAAAAAAAAAAAACACTAAATTAAATAAATAAATAAATAAATAAATAAAACAATGCTAAACCCTCTATAAAATGGGCAAAACAAAAAAGTGCAGACTGAAGGCATCCAGCCTTGGTAACGGTGTGGAGAAATGGGTCCGTGCAAGTGGTGTTGCTGGAGAGGAAAGCTGGCAGGTTTAGGCAGGGCGATTCGACAGTGCCTACCGCGATTTAAAAAGGGTACGTTATTTTAGCCACTGCTAAGTGAGCGTCTTGGAGAATTACTCACATACAAGCCCAAGGAGGCATAAGTGGGCATGGTCACTGCAAGCATCATTTGTCATAGTGAAAATGTGGAAACAATATAAATGTCTCTAGACACAGAAATGACTAAATTAAAATAATACAACCATATTATGGAGTATTATGAGATAAATAAGAGGAATGAGCTAGATCTAGATGAATGACCATGGGCAGAAGAAGCCCAAGACACCTTCAGTGAAATAAGAGTGGCATAGGATAATAAGCACAGTATAATCCCATCTGTATTGGAATCGATGGAAGGAAACAACGTATAGTATTCCCATAGGAATGTGTGTGCGCGTGCGCATGTTAATACATAGGAAATGGTTGACAGAAGACACATTTAACTGATAAGAGTTGTTGCATCTGGAGAGAAAAGAGGACGGATGAAGGGGGATTTCGGGGGATTTCAAGTGGAACTTTAGTATTAGCTACACTGGAATTTTTTCAAGAATGTATCCATGTGCAAGGAGACATCCGCAGCCTACAAAACAAATTGACAAAGTACACCATTCGAATTGTATTGAGCACTCCCGTGAATTGGTAGGAAGAAGACAAAATTGAAAAAAAAAAAAAAAAAAAAAAGGCAGCAGAAGACGTGAACGGGACTTTTCCAGAAAAGGAAATTCAAGCAACCAATAAACATATAAAAGATGCTCGCTCTCGTTTATAATCATAAAATGCAACTTAAAGCCACAAGGAGATACCAATTCTCACCAGACACGGGCAAAAACTTTCAGGTAAAACATTAGCAAACGCCAGCAAGAATATGCAATACCAGGAATTCTCATGCACTGCTGGTGGGGCGAAAATTGGTCCAGCCACTTTTGAAATCAGGTTGGACTTCGCCCTCAAGTTTTAGGTAAGAAAATCCCGTGACCCAACAGCCTCACCCCCAGGCACATACCTAGGTAAACCTGTAAACAAGTCTGCCAGGGGACATAACTAAGAATGTTCATAATCCCCCCAAACTGAAACCAGTCCGTGTGTGCAGCACCGACAGAATGGGTAAATCATCTGTAGTCCATTCACACAGCAGTACACCAGACGGCAGCAAGAATGAATACGACAGGGGCGCCTGGGTGGCTCAGTCGGTTAAGCGTCCGACTTCAGCCAGGTCACGATCTCACGGTCCATGAGTTCGAGCCCCGCGTTGGGCTCTGGGCTGACGGCTCAGAGCCTGGAGCCTGCTTCCGATTCTGTGTCTCCCTCTCCCTCTCTCTCTGTCCCTCCCCCGTTCATGCTCTGTCTCTCTCTGTCTCAAAAATAAATAAACGTTAAAAAAAAAAAGAATGGATACAACAGGAGCACAAAATTCAGGATGGTGGGTAATTTTTGGAAAGGGGGAATTTTGTCATTGAGGAAGCGCATCTAGGAGGTTCCACTAGAAATGTTCTATTTCTCAACCTGGCTGTTTGTTTCATTGTTATTTTTTAAACCCTGTGTGTGCGCTTTACACACTAGTTTAAAAGGTTTTTTTTAATAAAATTTTTGTAACATTTATTTATTAACGAGAGACAGAGAGACACAGAGCACGAGCAGAAGAGGAAAAGAGAAAAGACCTCCCGTTTGGCTGAACACTCCAAGAGTCAGCACGGCAATGGCAGCAGGGACAGCACAGGACAATCTGCACTCTCAGGTCCTTTTCTCTGCTCGAACCTTGCTGTTGTGGGTCTAGAGGGAAGAAGGAAGCCCATTCTCTTCCCCAGTCGTAGCTCTAGAAAGGCCTACAGACACATCTGACCCAACCTCTTCGAGGTAGAGACCTGAGAGAGGACGTCACCGTATCAGCACAGCTGGCCAGTCTAGACCAATGGGTCTCAACGTTCCTGCCCGCCCCCATCACGACCCGCATGGCCAATGGCCTCCACATGAGTGCCTCGGACTCTAGGACACAAAGAGCCCATGATCAGAAGCACGGACATGACAGAGTCTGATTTATGGGCAATCCCGCAGCAAAACTTACAAGTCAGGAGTGGGGCGAGAGCCCATGTCTGCTGGGACTCCAGCCTTATTCACGGAACCTGGCACAGCCCAACACACAGACGTGGAGCTCAGTTGCATTAACCATTTGTTGCATTAACTTTTATTGCATCTGATTTATTTCTTTTGTTTTAATTTTGTTATGTTTTATATTATTTTTGAGACAGAGACAGAGCATGAGCAGGGGAGGGGCAGAGAGCGAAGGAGACACAGAATCGGAGGCAGGCTCCAGGCTCAGAGCTGTCAGCACAGAGCCTGACGCGGGGCTTGAACTCACGACCCGTGAGATCACCACCTGACCTGAAGCTGGACGCTTAACCGGCTGAGCCACCCAGGTGCCCTGTGTGTGATTTATTTCAACTGACGTCTCTGAACCTTTGAACTGAAGGAAGAGAAAAGGAAATGTTTCAGCCCAGAGGCGGGTGTGGAAAGCTTTCCAGAGTTGCAAAAAGGGCTGAGGTCGTGTAGGAACGAGCCAAGTGCAGGAAGCTGCTCACCTTTACAAAGCCATCCCTCCGTGTCATTTCTCCTCTGCCCTCTGCAGCAGCCGGGACCTCATCTGTCAGCCTCCTGGCTTCCTTGGAAGGGGACTCAGGTGTCCAAAATGGCCACTCCAACCCTGAATCTACTTGGCATCCAAGTTCAACTGCCAGCACCAACTGGGAGTTTCCCTGAGTCTGAGTTCACATTCCAGGGGAGAATCTGATTGGCCAAGCCCATACAAACCACACAGTGATGGGTGGTGGGCCAGCCTATACACTGGCAGTCCCCGGGTCACATGACCACGGTTGGTCCAATCGGCCATGGCAGGGAAGATAAGGGGTGGAGTCATCCACTATAAGAGATGACGGCTGAAGGTGGCAAGGGCTGTGTGGAGCAAAGCCTTCTACAGAGAGGGAGTGGATGGCAGGTGACAGTTAATATCTCTAGTCCTGCGGTTCCTAAGGACTGAAACCTGCCTCTGGAGACTGAGCGAGAGAATCAGGGATGTGGTGGCTTCAAATACATATCTCCAGCCGGAAGCAGGAACATGACAAGAACCGGGAGTGAACCCCTAGTGTCAGACAGCAGTGGGATCCTGGGTCAGCCACCTACTAGCTGCGTGACCTTGGGAAAGTTACTAAGCGTCTCTGAGCCTTCATTTCCTCAGCTGCGTAGTGTAATTAATAATAGAACCTACTTTGTAGGGTTGCGAGGGTTAAAGTTGATGGGGCCCGAAGTAAAGTGTTAGCACAGTTCCCAGAACAAAGGAAATGCTAAGTAATTGTCAGTGCGTTCTTTTGCACAGAGCACCTCATCAACAGACCCCTGGCCACATCACTTGAACACCTGGATGCAGGTGTGCCTGAAGTCATTTACCTTGAACTTTTGGGAGAAATAAACAAACTCCCTTTTGTTTGCCCAAGACCGTGCTAACTGGTTCTATGTCACCTGCAGCCAAAAAGTGTCCTGAAAAAAACACCATAAAGAAGTTCCCCTCCCTCACTGGCTTTCAGATCAGCTTCCATGCAGGGAAAGGGAGCAGTGGACACACAGCCAGTTGGGGGGGGGGGGGGGGGAGACTGCATGTACCCCACGGTCGGCTTTGTCTGTGCTTCCGATCATAGGCTGGATATGTTCGCAGCAAGACGCTCATGTGGATGCCATTGGCCGTGTGGGTCGGGCCAGGGGAGGCTGAGAGCCATTGGTCTACACTGAACAGCTGTGTGGATCTGGTGACGCTCTCTCTCAGTAATGAGATGACACATGGAGATCCATCAACCCTAACCTGCCTTTTTGCAGCCAGGCCACAGCCCAGCTCCTAAGGATGTGTCCAAAGTACTGGGGTCTCCTCACATCCCATACACACACGGACACACACTCTCTGAGATCCCTGGGCATTTCCGATGGTGCTTCTCAAGGGTCAGAGAGCAGACTTTCAGTTTGGCCATATGGACTCCCGCACACGAGGAGCATTTCATCCCTCCAACAGGCTCATTGCATTTTTCACTTAATTATCCATTCTTTTTCCAAATGCTCACCTCCTCTGAGCCAGGCTTTGTGCCTGGGGGCACAGAACGAATGGCCACCGTCCTGGATTTTGAGCGTTTGCAGCCCAGCAGTGCAATCAGCCATGGAACTAAGCGTATGATGTGGTAGGTGTCAGAGGAGAAGAACGGGAACAGTTCTGCATTTCCAGAACTCGCGGTCTCAAAAGTACAGCCTCACTCACTGGGCACGTGATAAAGGAGGTGGAGACTCTGAGAGACAGAGCATGGCCAGCGATGAGAGTGGTGACAGACAAGATCCTGGCAAGAAACAGGGATGTGGTCAATGTGAGAGTCAATAGGATTTTTCAGAAATAGTCTGTCTCTCGGCCTCCTGGTTATGTGGTAGGATTGCATGTCCTTTTACATTGGCTGTGGCCACAGGACTTGTATTAGCCATGACGTTCGAGCAGAGGTCGTAGATGTGGCTACTGAGTGGGCAATTTGGGATGCCACAGATGATGGATGCTCTGTCCACCAGGTCCCTGAGTGAAGAGGGGCTTGTGAGGGGCAGAAAGCATGAGAGAGAACGAAACCTTTATGATTACAGGCCACTGAGACTGGCATGTGGGGGGATGTTTGTTACCGCAGCATTACACAGGCTGCCCTGACTGATACAGTCAGAGAGGGGGACAATGGCAGGGATGACACTGAGCAGGGGTGAGAACAAAAAGCGGTTGGAATTCACAGAACACGCCCCTCTCCTTTTCAGCGCCCCAACCCCAGGTCCCCAGGTCTGGTCCCACAGAGTTGCTGTCTGAGCCACGGCCACAGTCCAGGCCCCTGACGCAAAGGAAGACCTACAGAAAAAGACAGCAGCTGTCTTCATCTTCATTCTGGCAATTTCACTTGATTTCCCTGCAAGGGGCCTGGGGAGGCCTCTCCCTTTCTCTTTATTACATTCTAAGGATTCCTCATTCCCTCTGCGAAGTCTGCATTTGTCCCGAACTCTATCAGCCCCACTGAGCAGCCTAAACCAGAAGCTGTTGGAAAGAGAATCTGCAGAGAAGAACGTCAAAGCCAGGTGCCTGGGGGCACAGGAGGGGCCCCTGAGAAGGGAGCCCCCCGGGGATGGTGCCAGCTTCTCCACACCAGCAGGCTGTGCAGGGGCCCCAGGCTTCCTGTGCAGGCAATTCCGCCTCCTGGGATCCACAGGGACTATATTTCCGCAAATATAAGATGCCATCGATTGAAGGGTGCATCTTTATGTACCGCTAAGAAAGAAAAAATGCTGCCAATTAAAGCCAGACGTGGTGCTTTATTATCACTTAGAATTTTTATTTTATACCAATTGAAAGGGCTCGTGTAGACTTATTTAGGCATAGATTTTTATCCTATATCACTATTGTGCACATAGAAAATGGAAAATACCAGCAAAATAAATTGGTCAAGTTATCCCCAAACATCTTCACATTCAGAGTTCAGCTCTTGTGAATCTCTTTTCAACTCAGACTCATTGATGTTTGTGTTTTTCACACAATATCGTCTTCCGGGACATCAAGAGTGTAGGTGATGTGACATTTCTTGAAAGAGTGTGCCACCTTGTCCCAGAGATTTTATTTCAAGTAGACAGTCACTCTTCAAGTTTTGATGCTGGCACTTCTTTCTAAAGTCTTGCAAAAAGGCATCAGGCAACCTGTGTGACTGCCACCCGCCCAACAAGGACTGTGAGACGCTGTTGATTATGAGACGAAACCTGATTTCAGAAAGGTTAAAATGTGCACAGAGAGAGGGATTGTGTGTCATTGAATCAATGGAATCCGCACCCGCCCTTACTAATTCTGCTTCTAGAGTAACAGGTAAGAGTCTTCGGTCAGTAAGATGTGGGTTCAAATCCCAGCCACCCCCCCCCCTTTCTAGCTTTGTGATGTATTAATCAAGCTTGGCTAGGATCTGCCACAGTTACAAACAACCCCCATGTCTCAGCTGTTTAACACCACAAAAGTTTGTTTAAGGCAAATCTACTCAAGGTCAAGGCAACAGGGTTGGGCAGCTGTCCCCCTCATGCTAACTGCTTAGAACTGTCCAGCCACCTCAACAAAGCCTCGTCCCTCACCACCTGGGTGGGTGGACAGGCAGAGAGAGACAGACTCTGTAATTGCAAGGGGTTGTCCCAGCTTCAGCCAGAAACAGGCACCCATCACTTCCACCCCACATTCCATTGGCCAGAACTAGTCCTACGGCCAGGCCCACCTGCAAGGGGCTGGGAAATGTACTTTTTTGTGTACCCGGGAAGGAGAAAAAAAAAAGCAAAATATTCATGCCAATGGTAAAGTCGAACACAGAGACACTAGGCAACTTGTGAAACCTCTCTGAGCCTTCGTTTCTTACCAAAAGGAGGGTTGCAAATGTGCCTGTTTTTTAAAGTTTATTTATTTATTTTGAAAGAGAGAGCACAAGGCTTGGAGGGGCAGAGGGAGAGGGAGGAAGAAAATCTTAAGCAGGCTCCATGCTTAGCATGGAGCCCAATGCAGGGCTCGAAGCGGGCTTGATCGCATGACCCAGGGATCACAACCTGAGCAGAAATCAAGAGTCGGACACTTAACGTACTGAGCGACCCAGGTGCACCGAATGTGTCTCTTTCTTTGGCTGTTATGAAGGATGCCACATGGGACACGCTTTGCATCGTGCCTGGCACACAAAAGCGTTCAGTGAATGCTGGCTGTGGCCCCCTAAAGGCACAGAGAACACCCTTCCCACCTGGAAACAACCATTCTTGCCCCCAATTCACTCCCCGAGGCATCTCCTCTCTCGGATGAAAGAGTCTCAGAACCCTATGTCCTTCTCATGATTTTCAGACCCCTCTCCATTCAGGTCTTCCCCCGAGAAGAGACCTTCATAAGGACTCATCACCCCTCTGTGTCTCTGCTATCTGACCCAGGCACCTCCGAACACTTGCTGTGTGACTCTTGCCAAGTGCACAGCCCTCTCTGGGGCCTCAGCTGCCTCATCCACCTCACCCCTTCCCCTAGCCCACGGGTGCCAGGTACACAGGTTGGAGAGGGGGGCTGGGGGTGGGGGGCGCTGCGGTATGTTGCCAGAGCTCTTGTTTTCCAAGACAAGGTGAAAAATCCCCATTTTTGTGTAAAATACACCAGCTTTGTAATGGTGACAACTGTTTCTCAGGAAGAAAATTAACTCTATGCACGCCAAACAAAACTTGGGGCAGGGTGGGGGGCGGGGCTTGCTTTGTTGAGCTTCCACACTCTGTCTACAGGCTGGGTCTGTGAGAAGCCAGAGGTAGGACATTTTCCCCTTGAATAGACGTCCCTGGGCCCCAGCACTTTACTGTTTCCCCTCTCAGGAGAGGAGCTCTCGCACCCAGGAAGCAGTCTCTCCCACCCAGGAAGCAGTCTCTCCCAGAAGGGCCACTGGACAGCCGGACGGGCCGATCCTGGAGAAATGGGGGTTGATCAAGCAGTAGGATCTGCTGGTAACTGTGTCAGCTGGTTTGATCACAACCAAGTCCTCATAGCGGACACGTCAGTGACTAAACCCATGTCAGCGCCTAGGCTGGGCACACTCAGAAGAATCAAATCCAGGCCTTGCCCTGGGGAAGCTTCCACACACAGGAGACGACAGACAAGAAAAACAGGCCACTGCAATAGCAGATCCGGGGGTGCAAGGAGGGGATGTGGCCTGCCTGGAGAGTGTGGCCAGGGAAGGCTGCCCCGGGAAGGGGCATCTGCCCAGGAGGTAGTGTTTTCTAGGCAGAGGGGACTGTGTGTGCAAAGGCCTACGGGCATGCATGTGCTTGGCTCCTTGAGGGGAGGGCAGTGCTGCAGACAGTCCCAGGAACCAGGGAGCAGGAGGAGGGGAGGCGGGTGAAGGCGGAGGGCCCTGAGGTCCCCACTCCCCCCACCTCATCCCCAGTTCCCCTGGCACAGAGCCTGGCACTAGTTGGCATCAGTCAAATAGTCTCCTCGGCAGGTCTCCACTCGGCTGCTCATTCTAATCACCTACAGAGTCTGCAGAAGCTACAGTGTCTGGGCTCCACCAGAATTTCTAGAGAAGCACCGGAATCCGCATTGTTTTCAAAAGCTCCCCTACGGGAGTCTAACATGCGGCAGGAGTGGACAACAGAGCAGCATGCTGCTCCCGGCACTGGGCGCTCCCTAGGCGCCAGGCTCTGTGCAAGATTCTTCTGTGGGTGGTCACTACATCCTGGCAGCGGCCCGAGAGTGAGGCTGGCCCGGTGTCCTCAACTGCCCAGATGCCGGAGGGGGAGGCAGACGAGTTAACTTGCCCAGAGACTTATGGCTGGCAGTGGACTCTGAAGTTAGTCCCACTCCAGAATGCAGAAGCAAGGAGGAGAGGGAGGGAGGGAAGAATGTGGAGAGATGGATGGATGGGTGGATAGAAAGAAGGAAAAGGAACGGAACGATGATGGACGGATGGATGGATGGATGGATGGACCGAAAAAATGGATGGGTGGTGGGTGGGCGGGTAGAAGGAGGGAAGGAGGAAGGGAAGACGGAAAGACGAGAATCAAGGCGGGAGGGAGGGGAGGAATAGTAGTGTGGGGAGCGGTTGAAGGGATGAAAAGAGAAAGCACGAATTAATGAATTACGGGAGAGATGAACGCGGACAAAAGGGCGGCGAGCCGCTGCCCTGGGCGAGCTCCGGTCCCAGGGGACCAGGCCGCGGGAGCCGAGGGTCGGGAGAGACGGGTCTCAGGCCGGCGCCCTCCGGCCCCTGCAGGCCAGAGCCGCGCCCGGGTCGCCGCGCCGCCGCCGGCTCGTGCCTCCCGCCACCTTGCCCGGACGTGCTCGGCATTCGCGACCCGGAGCGGGCGCCGGGCATCCGCGGGGCCTTGCTGCACCCTAGCGGCGGCGCGCGGCACTGCCGCACGGGCCCGCGCGCCGCCCCGCCCCCCCCACCGCCCCGCCCCGCCCTGCCCCGCCCCGCGCGTTCCCTAGCAACCGGCCGGGGGCCGCGGCGCGCCGGCTGCAAACTTTAGCATCTCCCGGTCTGGCATCCGCTGGAGGGAAGAGAGAGAGAAGCGTCTCCCGTGGCTTCTCCTGCAAAGGTTTTCTCTTCTCGCCTCCGTGAAAAAGGATAACGAGATGGGGGTGGGAGCAGGAAACGGTTTAAGTTAATTTAAACTGTCTGCCGCAGGCAACAATCCAGAGAAGGTTTTTCCCTGTTTTTCAGAGGCACGTCTGAAGCACTGAGGGAAGCTCTTTGCTGCAGCCCAGCGGCCACTGGTAGATCTTGGAAAGTGGAGGCTGGAGGCGCCGCTTAGAGAGGGTCCCATGGAGGAGCAGCACCCAGGCCTGGCGGTGGCGGGGGGGGGGGGGGCGGGGGGGGGGTCCGGGACCCTTGAAGGGGCGTGGCTAATACTGACCGAGGGCTTTCTCTTTGCCAGGCACCTTTCGTACCTGGAGCTTGTTTTATCGGCCAGAAGCCATGAGGTTGGTGATATTCGTCCCGCTTGGCAGATAGGAAACTGAGGCCCAGAGGAGTTAAGGGCACAGAGCCAGGAAGTGTCAGAGCCCAGGTTTTAAGTCATGAAGGACCATCCAGAGAGCTCACTATCTAAAGGGCTCTGCCATGCTGCTGACAGGAGATGCTGTGACCGTTCCCATCCTACAGATAAAGACACTGAGGCCTCCAGAGTGTTATCCAGGGCACTTGTCTATAGTCAGCTGCCCAGACCCTCATCCCACCCCCACACCTGCAATTCTCCCTTGAACCCTGGGAGCTGACCTCAGATAGCTGCAGAGCTGGTGGGGGAGTGTTGGGAATCAGCCTCTGAAGAGACCCCAGGGGGCAGTCACTGACAGCGTTCTTGATGACCCAGGCTGTGTGCAAGGTTCAGGGGGCTTCAGAGGCTGAGCCCACCCGACCCCTCCCCACCTGTCTCCTCTCTCCCTCCTTGGTGCCCAGAGGCATGACATTAACACGTGGGGCTTCATTTCACCCGACAACTCGTTCCTGCATTCAGTCAGTATTTACTGAGTGTCTGCTGAGGCCAGGCACTGTGCTTGCTGGACAGCGAGGGGACAGTGGTGGACAGGGTGCTTAGTGGTGGAGGCAGGTGACAAGTCAACCAAGGAATGCACACAAGCTGATTTTGGACCCTAATAAGTGCTGGGGAATAAATGACATGAGGTGACACACTAAAGAGGGCTGGCGTCGGGGGACCCTGTTGTCACCGCTCTTATCTGAACCCTTTGCCACTGCACCTGTTGCACTCTGACTTGTGTGTAACGTCTGCACCTGTCCCCCCGACCAGGTGTGACAGCTCTGGTACCTGCTAAAGCAGCTCAGAGATGGCTGAAGAGTCTCCCGCAAAGCATTGACACTGGTTTCAGGAACGGAGGTCACAGTGATGGTCAAGGTGCCCTGAGCCCTTATTCTGTTCAATTGTATTCCTCGTCTCCATCAATCCGTGCAACAGCCTTTCAGATAGATACCGTTACTGACCCATTTGACAGATGTGGAAACTGAGGTCACGCCTCTATCAAAGGAGAGCCGGGATTTGAACAAAGTGCCCTGATTTCAGCACCACGCTTCGAACCACGGCACCCTACAGTCTGACACCCAGCTGGCCTGAGACTCCGTGGGAAGTGCTTTAGGGAAGAGGTGGATGTGTCACTCCCCTCTCTGAGCCGTCATTCCCTGAGGCCCGCAAAACAGGGGTGAAGCACGAAGCTCACCTCAGCTGGGTTGTTCGTTTGGGGGATAAAATGAGATAATCCAAGTGACCTGTCCAGCAAGAAGCCTGGAATCCAGAAAGGGATTTTTTAACTCAAGGATGAATGAATAAATAAAGGAGCTTTATAGATGTTAGTTTTCCTCATCGTTCCCCAATTCTGTAATAATAATAATAATTTTAAAAACCCCAATAACTCCTGCCAGGGCCACTTCTCTGCCCAAATTCCAGCATGCCACAGTTGGCCGTGTTGGTGATGTACTTGCAGCCTGTCTCGAGGGCAGATCTCCCTGGGCAGCACAAGCCCCAGTTTGTGGCTGACACGTAAGGCAAGAGACCCCCATCAAATCTTCCTGCCCAGGGTACTCAGTGAATCAGACAGACCCACGTCCAAATCCCCATCTGTACCTGCTTGCTGTGTGATCTTGGGCAGATATCTTAACCTCTCTGACGTGTGAATTCTTCACTTGTTCTAAAAACACCTGCCACATAGAGTTGTCCTGAGGCTGTCATCCAAGTCTCCTTTCCCTACGACGTGGTAAGGGTGGGCAAAAGGGACAAGTCCAGAGGGTGTCACCTGAGCTTTCTGAGCTCTAAGTCGTCTGTTATTCTCTGCCTCAGGCTCCCTCGTCATGTGGCCTCACCCCTCCCCACAGCCAATCCACCAGCAATCCCTGTCCAGTTTAAGTCCAGTATAACCTGAGTCCCGCTCTTCTGTCTGCCCTCACTGCCCTCTCCCTGGTCCCAGCTACCGTCGTCACCCACTGGACAACAAGAACAGCCTCCAAACTGCTCTCCCTGCCCTGCGCCTCCCCGCTGTACCCACTCCCCAGAGAGCAGCCAGAGAGGCCAGCCCACTTCCAAATTGGGCCATTGCCCAGTTCAGACCCCTTGGTGGCTTCGCAATGAACTCAGAATAATACGCACTTGGCTGCCACCGCTTCCATGGCTGTGCTGGGTATTTCCTGTTTGTCCACGAGATAACTCCCCATCTTTGACACCTGTCTGGTACCCCAGAGGCAGAGCTGAAGGGAGTACATCAGCCTTTGCCCTCTGGCTTCTGGGGGATTCGGTCAATAGGGGGTGCCAGCAAATCAGGGGGCAGGGGCAGAGAGAGGTGGGGGCATTACTCCCCAGCCTCCTCTCTGCTTGGCCAAAGGTTGGCGGTGACCAGGCCCCTTCTTGATGAAAGCTGCAGGTGACCTCCTACAGGTACAACAACGCCTGGGTTCCCTTAACTGCTCCTCCATGGCCCCCTCAGGACTAGGGGTGGCCACCAGGGTGCCCCGGCTGCTGATCCCAGGGAGCTTGTCCCTTTGTGTTAATATCCTTCAACCCCACCCAGACCCTTGTAACCAGTCCCTTTATCAAGTTCCCCTGGGCGTGCCTCCTGTTTCCTGCCGGGACAGCAACTGAGGTACTAAGGCCCCTATGATCTAGCCCCTGCCTGGCCCTCCGTCCTTTTCTTACTCACCACCCTCTGGCCACATCCAGCTTGTGGCTTCCTCGATGCCCCCATACTAGCTGTTCTCTCCAGCCCGGGATGCTGTGCCTGGATTTTTCACACAGCTGGTCTCAGCCCAAGTGTCACTGTTCCGGGAGGCTTTCCCTCACCACCTGTCACCCTCTGTTTTTCACTCCAAACACTTTGAACACCAAGATGTGTGGAGTTTTTTCCCCACCAACAACCAATTCTCCATCCCGGTGTCCTACAATTCAGCCCAGCTCTGACGCTAACCACCCGCGGTCGGCGCAGACCCCACGGATCAAGGTCTCCGTCCCACAAGACTCCCCGCATCAGACTCCAGGGGCAAGTCCCAGGCCTCCTGTACTTCCGGCAGACGGGCTATAAATCAGGAGTTCCCACGGCCCCTCCTCAGTTTTGAGAATTTGCTAGGATGACTCACACAACCCCCCGAAAACAGCTTCCTTACTAGATGCCTGGTTTCTTATAAAAGGATACAACTCAGTAACAGCCAGATGGAAGAGATACATAGTGTGAGGTACGGCAGGTGCATGGAGAATCCAAGCCCTCTCCAGGCTTGTCCCCCCTCCTGGCACCTTGACGTGATCACCCCCCTGGAAGCTCCCCAGACCCCATTGTTCAGGTTTTTATGGAGGTTCCATTACACAGGCACAGTTGATTAAATCATTAGCTATTTATTGGTGATTGGACGCCATCTCCAGTCCTCCCTCTCCTGAGAGGTCAGGGGGTGGGGCTCAACCTTCCAACCGTCTAGTCTGGCCTTGGTCTTGTAGGTAAGCAGCCTCCATTGTGGAAGAATCAGGTCTTCCCTCCAGCCATTCATCAGCATACAAAAAAGTAAACTGTTATCACTGCAGAGATTCCAAGGCTCTTAGAAGTTCTTTAGGAACTGGGGACCAAGACGGGATGGGGGACTAGCACTGCATCACTCAATAAATTATAAGGGTCTTAAGAGCTCTGTGCTAGGAACTGAGGACAAAGACCAAGTTGTGTGTGTGTGTGTGTGTGTGTGTGTGTGTGTATCTGATTATGATATATCATAATATCACACAGCCTAATTAATTTCCTTCAGCAGACTTGTACCGATCCAAAATTGAGACCTGTTTAAAAAAAAAAAAAAAAAAAAAAAAAAAAAACCCACAGCCTCTAAATGGCATCACTTAGCCTTCTGAGCAAACCAAGACTTAATACCTGCCTAACCTAACTGCAGTTTCGACCCTCCAGGAACGTAACCTTTAACCAGTCAACGTGGAATTTCCTGGTCAAGACTGGCAGACTGGCGGCCCCTTTCCGGCCCCCTTAGGAGGACATTCCTTGCTTAGATGATGCTTTCCTTGCTCCCCTCCACTTGCTAGATGGGATGCCTCCTGATTCATCAATCATTTAATAAAGTCAACTGGATCTTCACATTTACTAGGCTGAATTTTATTTATAAATAGTCCCCTCATTTATTTGTTGGCCTGGGGGTCTTGTCTATTTCCATCTATAAAACTTTAATTCCCAAGGGCAGGGCTTTTTTTAAGGTTATTTATTTATTTTGAGAGAGAGAGAGAGCACAACAGGGGAGCGGCAGAGAGAGACGCTGAGACAGAATCCCAAGCAGGCTCTGTGCCTTCAGCACAGAGCCGGGTGCGGGGCTGGAACTCAGGAAACCTGAGATCATGACCTGAGCGGAGATGAAGAGGCGGATGCTTAACCGACTGAGCCACCCAGGCGCCCCAGGGCAGGTTTTTCTGTTCACTGCTGTGGCACCAGCCCCTCCTGCCACACCTGGAACATGGGAGAAACTCGGCAAATGTTTATGGAATTAATGCACGAGCTGTCTGTTCACTTAGAAGGAGGGCCTGAGGACACCAGCTCTGAAGCCTCTGAAGTCAGAGGGAACACTTGAGTGTCTTTTAAAGGATGTGATGGTGGCTTTATTGCCTCAAACCTCCCCGCGCATCCTCTCAGGACCCCAGAACTCCAGCAGTGCGCTGACATTCCCAGGTGTGATTCCTGGAGAAGTGCCTGGATATTGCAGACATATCTGGGTTTAAATCCTGGCTCTGCTATACCCTTCACTTTCCCTGGACCTCAGTTTCACCATCTGCTATAAAAGGGGTCCTTGTGAAGATGAATGGGACGGGGTAAGTAGGGCTTCCTACGCCGCCTGCCCCTACCCCCTGCCCCGGGCACCATGACTGGGGAAGAAGGATTGGACAGAAAGCAAAGGGAATGTGAGGTTGCCGTGTCCCTGAGAAAGGGGGTCCTGGCTGAGCCCCAGGTGGGGGAAGTAGGCAGATCTGTGCCACTGTAACCAGACCCAAGGGCCTCACCACTTGGGGTACATTAAATTGAACACAACCCAAGGAAGCGTTGGAAGCAAGGAACTCTTTATGACTTGTTACAAGTAAGGAGACAGGGAGATAGGTCTCCAAGCACCATATCTCCCTGTGGGATTAGTACAGGAAGCTTTTATTCAGTGTATTGGGGGGCGGGGGCAGGGAGCTTTCCTATGCATTAAGGAACTTATACATACTCTATGACTTAAACACTTTGGTTCAACCATGCCTGCCCAGCACGTCGACATGCTAATGTATACATTGTTTGTGCAAAATCTAGCGGAAACATGGCCATAGGAGGAGAGCTTAGTATTACAATGGGCTAAAGAGAACTTCAGGATAATTCAGGGCAGGCTTCTGCACAGGTCCTAAGCTCCAGTCTGGCCCAAACTGGCTCACATAAGGGCTATACCAGGCAAGACATCTCCTGGGCTGGAACTGTGGGTTCTGCAAAACCACATTCCTTCACTGCTTTGGTTCCTTCCTGCTGAGACATCTTTCGGCCCTCTGATTTGAGTCCCTCCCTCCCGCTGCATCCTACCTTATACCCCCGTTCCCAGGCAGAGTCTGAGAGGCTGGCTCAGTGGGGCATTCTGGGCTGAGAAAGGTCTGGAGGGCCCTCCACATAGAAGCACAGAGAGAAGCCACAGAATGAGTCCCAGGCGCCCAGAGCAAGGGGGACGTGGTGAAGGACCTTGGAACGCCTTGGAAAGGCTCCCTGGCTTTCCTGTGGCTTCTCACAGAGTGTAGCATGAAGAGGCCACCTGATCCCCACACACCCAGAAGTCAGCACACAGGGGTGGTAAGAAGTAGCCCTCATCTTTGGCTAGGAGCCCATATAGCCACAGCGGCACATGTGGCCGGCCCTCCAGGACTTGCAGAGAATCCCCATGGATGATACGTTTCCCTCTCCAACCCCTTAATCCTCCCCACATGCAGAACTTGAAAGCAATCCCACAACAAAGAAGGAATTCTAAACAGACTGAGATTTAGTTCCCTCCACCCAGGAGAGTGGGGCTCAAATGGCAAGCCATGACAAAGTCTTGGACGCAAGACTTGGATGTATTCCCACCGCAGGGCACATGGCCAAGAGCCCCACAGGATGTGTCTTCCTTGCGCCCTGGAAGAGAACGGCTGGAAAAGAGAAATTTTGAGGGCTTTTGGGTTTCCAAGGCTTGTCCTGGGTCAGGGACAGCCATTCTGTGGGACTCTGGATGGGGGCGAGAAGAAATGGCCAGAGGCGAAAGTGTTGTCTGATGGATCCCAAGAAGCTCCTCGTGGACAGAGTTGCCCAGTGAGGGAAGGAACCACCTGGAGAGGGAGTGAGCCTCTTGTCCCGGCACGTACGCAAGTAGATCCTATCAGAGGTGTGGGGAGGTGACTCCCACTGGGGAACCAGCCTGACTAAAATAATGCAGAGGCCTCTTTGAAGCTTAATGGACCGTGAGTCTGTAAGCAAAGCCAAGAGTGACGGTGAGCAATTGGGGGCAGCAGGTTAGCGGAATGTACGGGGAAGAGAGGAGGAGAGACAGAGGAGAAAAAAATCAGGGGCCCAGCTGGGAAGGCGGTGTGGTTCTGGTAGTCTAACACTAATAAAGAGCTCTTCAAAGCTGGCATTTCCCCAAGTCTACAGCAGTCAGAACAGCCTACGCCATGCCGCAGAACAAGTAAGCCCCGATATCTCAGTGCCCTGACATAAAACGGTCCTTTCTCGCCCATGCCAAGTCTGGACGCCCCTGCAGCTCTGATTTCCAGAGCACACGGCCTCCAAGCAAAAGAGAGATGGGAGGGGAATACCAGCCACCAACTGCCAGAACCCAAAAGGGGCACTGGAAGCTTCCACACGCGGGCCGTTGGCCAGAACGAGTCACGCGACCCCAACCATCTGGCCCGAGCTGGGTGATAACACGCCTCTCGCATCTCTCTGACACGGCTAATCTCCTTTATCAATCAGTAAAGGGCTGGCCTCGGACTCAGAGCCTGCAGACGCAAGCAGGACGTTTCACTGAGCCTACGAAAGAGTGTTTGTTCCCAACACGCTCATTCTCGTGATTATCTCCTCTCTGTGGCAAATGATACCAATTTTCCCTGTGGGATGTGGCAGAGTAAGCTTCCCTTTTCAGGAAATTTATTTATTTTAAAAAATTGAGTCTACTTAAAGAAGAATATTAATTCTGTTCCAAGTCAAACTGTGTGCGCAGCACATATATTAATATTTATTTTAGAAGAGGGAATACATGCTTCAAAATTCAAAAAGGGTTACGGAACATCCAGTGAAAACTCACCTTCATCCCCAGCCAGGGTTCCCCTTCCTGCTAATACTTTTTATGAATAATTTCACGGGTACGTTTGCTCTTACAAACAACACTGTGATGAGCATCGCTGCGTGTACTCCATTTGGCATGTAAATGGGTAGCTAAAGGATAAATCCCTAGAAAGGAAAGTTCTGGGACTCCAGGTGTGTGCACGTATAATTCCCACAGTCCAGTCTGGGGCACAGCTGTCATGTTAGTGGGACAGGTTCTCAGCAAAGCCCCACTCAGCACCATTTGGACCATACATAACTTCGTTAGTTTGCTCAACGCCCCTTAAAAAGCACCTATCCTGGGGCGCCTGGGTGGCTCAGTCGGTTGAGCATCCGACTTCGGCTCGGGTCATGATCTCGCCGCCCGTGAGTTCGAGCCCCGCGTCGGGCCCTGTGCTGCCAGCTCAGAGCCTGGAGCCTGTTTCGGATTCTGTGTCTCCCTCTCTCTGACCCTCCCCTGTTCATGCTCTGTCTCTCCCTGTCTCAAAAATAAATAAATAAATAAAAATGTCAAAAAAAAAAAAAAAAAAAAAAAAAAAAGCACCTATCCTGAGTCGGCCGTGTACTGGGAACGATTAATAGAAAGATGAATACCTTGACTTCAGAGAGTTCATCTTCTAGCGGGAGAAAACAGATACACAAGCCAGTTGCTGGGGTTGTGTACTGCAGCACAGTTTACCACTCAGAAACTCAGAGGCGGAAAACGAGAGCTAGTATGCTGACGGATTCTGTGGGTCAGGAATGTGGAAAGAGTGGATGGAGGGATGGAGGGATCTTCTCTGCTCCCTGATATCTGAGGCCTCGTTGGGGACAACCCGAATGATGGGGACAGAAGGATCCACTTCCACGTTGGCTTCTTCACTCCCAGCTCTGGTCCCCTTGCTGGGAGGGTTGAAGAACGGGCTTAGCTGAGACTGTCAACCAGAGTCCTTAACATGTGGCCTCTCCAGCAGGGCAGTCGCAGGGTCACTGGACTTCCTACAAGGGGGCTCAGGGCTCCAGGGGCAATTGTTGTAGTGATCCCAGCAGAAGCTGCATGGCCACGGTTGACTCAGCCTTGGAAGCCACGGACTGTCACTTGCTCCGCAAGCCAGCCACGATTCACGCAGAGGGATGAGTATTTTAAAGTGGCCACGCTGCTGATCGTAATAGAGGATACGTGCTGTATGAGAAGCAGGCCCAGCAGCACAGAGAGCCCAGGACAGGAATGCCAGCTTAATTCCCGCTGAGAGTGATAAGAAGAGACTCAGGGAAAGCCATTGAAAGGAGGTGCCACCAAGCTGACGATCGAAAAGTTAAGAGCAAAGGTAGCAAATGCTAAAATGGAGATGGGGGAAGAAGGGAGGGTTCCAGGCAAAGGGAACTGCATGCACCATGACTTACGGGCGATTTGACAGGCTTGTGCTTGGAAAGGTGAGGAACCTAACGCAGAGCGTTAAGAGGCAAGGCTGTGGAGTCACGGCCTGGAGTCGAGAGCTGAGCTCTCCCACTTGCTGTCTGTGTGCCAAGGGAACCCCAGCTTCCTCACCTATAAAAAGCCCCTGGGTCCTGCAGCCCTTGGGATTATGATAAGGAATAACTGAGATAAGCCAGAACCTGGCATAAAATCGCTGAAGCCATGTTTGCTGTTGATTGACATCATCATGAAATTTTGGCTGCACATTGGAACCATCTAGGGAGCTTTAAAAAACACATGTAACAGGGGCGACTGGGTGGCTCAGTCGGTTGAGCGTCTGACTTCAGGTCAGGTCATGAGTTCGTGAGTTCGAGCCCCGCATCGGGCTCTGTGCTGACAGCTCAGAGCCTGGAGCCTGCTTCATAGTCTGTGTCTCCCTCTCTCTCTGCCCCTCCCCTGCTTGTACTCTGTCTCTCAAACATAAATATTTTTTAAAAATTTGGGGGGGGGGGTTTGCACCTGGGTGGCTCAGTCGCTTGAGCGTCCGACTTCGGCTCAGGTCATGATCTCGCGGTCCGTGAGTTCGAGCCCCGCGTCAGGCTCTGCGCTGACAGCTCGGAGCCTGGAGCCTGCTTCGGATTCTGTGTCTCCCTCTCTCTCTGCCCCTCCCCTGCTCACACTCTGTCTCTCTCAAAAATAAATAAACATTAAAAAAATTTTTCTTGAAGAAACATGAGAGAAATCTTTGCGGTCTTGGATCTGGATCTGAGATGTGACACCAAAATCACAGTAACAACAACAAAACAGATGAATCGGACTTCATCAAAATTAAAAATGTTGTGCTTGCAAGGACACTGTCAAATAAAGGGAAAAGACCACCCGCAGAATGGGAGAAAATGAATACCAATTCCATGTCTGACCCGTACCTAGAATATATAAAGAACGTTCGCAACTCAATAATAAAAACACGAGTAACCCCATTTTAAAATGGGCCAACAATCTGAGTAGACATTTCTCCAAAGAAGGTAGGCAAATGGCCAGGAAGCCCGTGAAAAGATTCTCAACAGCGTTATCCATGAGGGAAACGCAAACCAAAACCACAGGAAGAGAGAACCTCACACCCACCAGGAAGGCTAGGATCCAAAAGATAGACAGTAACAGGTGCTGGTGAGAATGTGACGAGGTAGGGACCCTCTCACCCTGCCGGAAGGAATGTAGAGCAGGGAGGCCACTTCGGGAAGCATTCTGCAAAACGCTCAACATCGAGTCACCAGGGGACCCAGCTATGCCACCTGAGGGCTGTCCCCAAGAGAGAGGAAAGCATGTGTCCCCACAAAATCTCATAGAGGAATGCTGCTGAGGGTATAGCGGAAACAGCCCAAGTTTCCGTCAGCTGATCAACGAATAAATGAAATGGGGTATATCCATATAGGAAAATATTACCCAGCCAAAAAAAAAAAAAGAAAAAATGAAGTTCTGATTCATCCTATGGACCTTGTAAACATGATGCTCAGTGAAAGAAGCCAGGCTCAAAGGACCACGTACTGGATGATCCCATTTATGTGAAATTGCCAGAATAGACAAATCTACAGAGAAAGTAGATTCTTTGTGGCCTGTGGCTAGGGGCAGGGGGACAGGGGAAGATGGGGGGGGGGGCACTGGGGAGTGACAGCTAAGAGATGCATGACATTTTACAGCAATGAAAATGATTTTATTTGTTTATGTATTTATTTAGAGAGGGAGGGAGGGAGCACAAGCAGAGGAGGGGCAGAGAGAGAGGGAGAGAGAATCTTAAGCAGGTTCCATGCCCAGCCTGGAGCCCCATACAGGGCTTGATCTCATGACCATGAGATCATGACCTGAGCCGAAATCAAGAGTCAGACGCTTAACTGACTGAGCCACCCACGAGCCCCTACTTATGTTCTTTTAAAGATTTTATGTTTTTTTAATTTTTTTTAACGTTTATTTATTTTTAAGACAGAGAGAGACAGAGCATGAACGGGGGAGGAGCAGAGAGAGAGGGAGACACAGAACCCGAAACAGGCTCCAGGCTCTGAGCCGTCAGCACAGAGCCCGACGTGGGGCTCGGATTCACGGACCGCGAGATCATGACCCGAGCCGAAGTGGGACGCTCAACCGACCGAGCCACCCAGGTGCCCCTTAAAGATTTTATTTTTAAGTAATCTCTACACCCAATGTGGGGCTCAAACTCACAACCCCAAGATCAGGGGTCACACCGACCCCCGACCGAGCCAGCCAGGCACCCCAAAAGTGGGGTGACTTTAAATGACTAGTGGTAAACATTTTTCCCCTTTTCTTTTTTGCATCTCGATGACGTGATGGGGGTGAACTACAGCTATTGGGGTGATATTGCACAGTATACACCGACCACGTCATGACACTCTATGCCATCAACACACAGTGCCGTGTGCCCGTCATGTCTGAAGGAAACGGAAAAACTGGTGGTGATGTATATGCACAACTCTGAATATACTAAAAGGTACTGCATTGTTCGAAGAGAGAGAAAAGGAAGAAAAAAGGAGAAACTGCTGATGCCCAGGCCCTGCCCCGGAAGAGTCTGCTTCTATTGTTCTGGAGGGTGGCCTGGGCATCGAATTTGTTCAGCTGTTGACAGCGACTGGGGCGAGAGGGCAGGTTCCCCACCGAAGGCATCCTCTGGGGGGGGGGGACGAGTGGCTGAACCACCCAGGCCGGGCTCACCAATCCCTGAGCCCGCAGGGCCCAAGCCTGTCCTCCTTCTGAAGCAGGTGGGGTGGTTGGGAGCTGGGCTACACCTTTCCAAGAGTCCGCCTATGGTGCAGGGACACCTCACTGGGAAAGCGCACATCCATTTTATCTCGGTGCCTAATTAGAATCTCGATTTCAACGTCCTCTTACACCAGACGGTTGTACAGATAACAAGACTGAATTATTTTCGTTACCGTTCGGTGAGCACCCTTCATGCTAAGCGAGCAAAATCCACTGCCACGTTTAATCCTTCAGCAGCTCTTAGAGACAAGCTTATTGGTATGCTCTCCATTTTACAGCTAAAGAAACTGAGGCCTGGAGAGGTAAGTGACTTGGCCGAAGGCACCCGGTTGGAAGTGGCAGAACAGGGATTTGAACCCAAGTCAGACTGATGCCAAGCCCTTGCTGTTAAGACATATATCCCTCCCTGCCCTGAAATGCCTCAGTAACCGAGTCAGGAGACCGCAGTCTGCCTACTGGTCAGCGGCGTTAGTGAGAAAAGCAGCCTTGGTACCCAGGCCCCTGTCACCAAAGCTGGCAACCACGTACATCGTAGGGACATCACAGGGACATCGTAGGGACCCGGTAATGTCAGCAGCCCCTTGCATCCACAGGGAAATCACCTAGTTAAGTTAACCTAGTGGCTCTCCATCCAGGGAGCCCCCATTTCTCTGGCAGATCCGTCAGGCGTGTCCAAGGTTTCTGAGGACTCACACATCCCGCTCTCCCCATTTCCGTGACTGCCCCTCGGGAAGCCTCCTCTGTTTTATGCCTCAGTATCCTTGGAAAGACCTGCTTCGGTTCCCCCTCCTCCCAAAGCCCAGCATGGCTCTCCTCTCTCGGTGCTCATTCCAGACGTATTATTCATGGTGAACTCATCTGTCCCGAATGCAGATGTAATATGTAATTCCCCAAGAATTCAAATGTAATTTAAAGTTATTTTCCAATATCTAATTTGCCTTTTATTTATTTAGGGCAATATTTCAGCGGGAGCCTCCCAGCGAAAGTGCCAATGTTTGTTTACAGCGCCAGACCCCGGCAACGGCAGGGAAGCCACACGCCCCAGACACAGACGTTACCGATTAAAAAAGTAATTACAACACTGAACACAGCCTTAAATAAAAGCGAAAATGCAAGAGACGGGAAAGGAAGCAAAAACATAAATTGGGAACAATGCCGTTTTCCCCAGACGTTTTGTAATATTTGCAGCCTGCCTGATACTGGCTCCCTGCCCTGGAGGCATCAGGCACAAGCAAAGCAACCAACAGGGAGGGGTGGGGCGGCTCTGCCCTGCAAAGAGGTGGAAAGAAGTTCCTAATTATCAGAGATCATCTGTCTGCCTGTTTGCCTGTCTTTGAGTGTAATGTCTCTAGTGTAATGTAACACTCTGTACTGTATTCTGACAAATAGCCAAAAATCAACAGCCAACTCAAACTGACTTAAAGAGAAAATAGGTATATTCTGGCTCCTGAAAGATCATCAGTAGTTTGGGCTTCAGGCACAGTTGGATCAAGGCACTCAAAAAATCTTCAAGAATCTCTCTATCTCTTGGCTCTTCTCTCTGTAGATGACATTCCCAGCAGAAAGAGGGTGCCTCTCTCCCCGTGATTCTGGCAAAAATCTCAGGTTGGGCTTTCATCGGCCCTACCTGGGTCTTGTGCTGATCCTTGAATCAGTCACTTCAGCCAGGGGGTTTCAGTCATCTGGCCAGACTTGGGTCAGATTCCCACCCCTTGAGAACAGAAGTAGGATAGGACCGGCCCTGCCCAAACCATGTGGACTAAGAGTGGGGGAGGAGTGGTTCCCAAAAAGAAAATTAGGGTTCCACGAGAGTCGAAGGAGCTATCAGGCAAATGCAACTGATTTCCACCACAGATACAACTTCTCTCTGTTACAGTTTCTGTCTGTTTCTGATAAGTGTACTCCTTTTTTTTTTGTCTCCCTTTTTATTTTAAGTTTATTTATTTTTGAGAGAGAGAGAGAGAGAGAGAGGGCATGTGTGAGCTGGGGGAGGGGCAGAGAGAGGGAGACAGAGACTCTGAGGCGCAGCTCTGTGCTGGGAGCAGAGAGCCCAATGTGGGGCTCGAACTCACGAACCCTGAGATCATGACCTGAGCTGAAGCCGGACGCTCTACCGACCGAGCCGCCCAGATGCCCCCCTCCCCCCACTTCTTTCCACGTTACCTCTAGACCACACTCTTTTAAAAACCTCGTGAGTGATGCAAGGTGCTCTCTGCTCCAGTGTTAGGGGTCCAGTAGGACTGTCATGTAGAATATGAAACTTGTGGATTCCCCCCTCGACTGAAAGCAGGGAGTGCCGTCAGTTACAACATAGCACGAGTAGGAACAGACGACACTGTGTAATCACAACGTGTAATCACACACTGAGGGAGGCTTGGTAGAAAGACAGGTGCGAGCACTTTTCTTCAAGATGGATAGCACAAGAGCTGTGAGGTTGGGAAGAGTGGAATAATTGCCGTTTAATAATTAGGTCACATCGGGGCGCCTGGGTGGCTCCGTCAGTGGAGCGTCCGACTTCGGCTCAGGGCATGATCTCTCCGTCCGTGAGTTCGAGCCCCGCGTCGGGCTCTGTGTTGACCGCTGGGAGCCTGGAGCCTGCTTCGGCTTCTGCGTCTCTGTGATTCTGTGATTCTCTGTCTCTCTGCCCTTCCCCCACTCGTGCTCTCTCTCTGTCTCGGAAATGAACGTTAAAAAAAAAAATTGTTTTTAAATAATTAGATCCAAATAGTTACCCAGTAAATTAGGTCACAGGGGAAGCAGGAGGTAATAATAACATTTAGGGGTGCCTGGGTGGCTCAGTCGGTTAAGTGTCCGACTTTTTTTTTTTTTCTTTTGCTTACCGGATACCAGTTTATGACAAAAGGATGTAACTTAGGAACCGCCAGATGGAAAAGATGCATAGGGCAAAGTACAGGGAAAAGGCTCGGAGCTTCCGAGAGTATCTCGGGTATCACTTTCCCCAAATCTCCACGTGTTCACCAGCTCTGATGCTCTCTGAACCCTGTCCTTTTAGGCTTTTATGGAGGCTTCATAGCATAAAACGATTGATTAAATCACTGGCTATTGGTGATTGACTCATCCTCCATCACTTTCCTCTCCCCAGAGGCCAGGGGATGGAAAAAAGTTCCAACCCTGTAATCCCGTGGTTGGTTTTCACAGTAAGCAGCTCCCATCCTGAGGTGTGGTCCACAAGCCACCCATCAACCGAACAAAAGACACCTTGATCATTCCGATCACTTAGGAAATTCTAAGGGTTTTAAGAGCTCAGTGTCAGAGGGGTGAGGACCAAGCATATATATTTATCTTAAATTATGGTATTACAAAGACTCTCTCGTGGCAGAAACTAATGGAGCCTGAATACCTGAGTCACAGTGCGATGGGTTAAATATACTACACTGGCTGTGGGATTGTTGCCAGCTCCTCCTCTAACTCAAATTTATACCCATGTTTATTTCCTACTTTGTGGTGGTGCATCCCCAAGAATGGGGAACAGAATCAAGAAACAGCACCCTCAGAGCAAAGTGTAATACTTATGAGACAAGGATATTCTCCAGATTTTTATCAAGGGAACCTGAATATCTTCTCCCCTCTAAGAAGAGCCCAGAGTAATTCTCAGATCTAGTGGAGGGGACGGGGGCTAATCCTCACATTGGGAATGTGAAATGTAACTGTTCTAGAATAAATGAATTCACTTCATCATATTATAATCAGTTTGAAGTTACCAGAAAGTTGTGTTCTTTGAGAACAATAGAAATAATGTCACCAAAGTGACAATTTGTGAGTGTATCACTAGGCTTGACCTTGAGAGCAGACACAAATTTCTTCAGAGTGCAACAGAGGAAATTAATCCAATTATAACTTTTTTTTTAAGTAGGCTCCATGCCCAAGGTGGGGCTCGAACTTGGGACCCTGAGACCAAGAGTTGGATTAGCCACGTGGTGCCCCTCAACTATTCTTACTTAATGAAAAATATGTCTAAGAGGGGGCACCTGGTCGGCTCTGTCGGTAGAGCAAGTGACTCTTGATCCTGGGGTTGTGAGCTCCAGCCCCACATTGGGTGTAGAGCCTACCCCGCCCCCCCCAAAAAATATCCAATTTCCTATTCATTGAAACATTGCTTATAATAGTGAAAATATGAAAACAACATAAATTTACCTCAATGGTTATTTTAGGATACTTTATTTTTTTAAGCTTATTTATTTTGGGAGAGCGAGAGAGCAGAAGGGGGCAGAGAGAGAGGGAGAGAGAAAATCCCAAGCAGGCCCTGTGCTTTCTCTGCAGAGCCCAGCGCAGGACTCGATCTCACAGTGGGGTTCCTTCCCAAGAACTCTCAGATCCTGACCTGAGCTGAAACCGAGAGTCAGACGCATAACCGACTGAGCCACCCAGGTGCCCCTTAGGATACTTTAAAAGGGTATTACAGATTTTACAGAATGTTCTGTAATAGTTTGCTAGAACTGCTACAATAAAATAACACAGACCGGGTGACCTAAAGAATAGCAACTTAGTTTTTCATAGTCCTGGAGTCCAGAAGTCGCAGATCAAGACGCTGGCAAGTGTGGTTTCTTCTGAGGCCTCTCTCCTTGGCTTGCAGATGGCCGCCTTCTCGCTGCGTCTTCACGTGATCTTTTCTCACCGTGTGCCCATCCCCGTTGTCTCTCTGTGTCTGAATTTCCTCTCATAAGGACTCCACTCAGATCGGCTCAGGGCCCACCCTGATGGCCTCTTTCACTTCACTTCCTTAAAGGCTCTCTCTCCACATACAGTCACATTCTGAGGCACTGGACATTAGGGCTTCAAGACACATATTTTGGAGAAACACAGTTCAGCCGCCTTCCCAAGCGTATAAGGCAACACGGCCTCCTTTTAGCCTCTAGTAGTTTTGCGTTGGATTTCTGCCTCTCCTTTTTTAAAATTTCAATTCCTGGGGGCGCCTGGGTGGCTCAGTTGGTCAAGCGTCCCACTCCTGACCTCGGCTCAGGTCGTGATCTCACTGCTTGTGCGTTTGAGCCCCGCGTCGGGCTCTGCCCTTACAGCACAGAGCCTGCTTGGGATTCTGTCTCTGCCCGCAGTCTGCCAGGCGTCCGACTCGTGATCTCAGCTCAGGTCTTGATCTCGGGGTCGTGAATTCAAGCCTCGCGTTGGGCTCCGTGCTGGGTGTGAAGTCTACTTAAATACTAACAATAATAATAATAATATTTAGGGGCGCCTGGGTGGCGCAGTCGGTTGAGCGTCCGACTTCAGCCAGGTCACGATCTCACGGCCCGTGAGTTCGAGCCCCGCGTCAGGCTCTGGGCTGATGGCTCAGAGCCTGGAGCCTGTTTCCGATTCTGTGTCTCCCTGTCTCTCTGTCCCTCCCCCATTCATGCTCTGTCTCTCTCTGTCCCAAAAATAAATAAACGTTGAAAACAAAAAAAATTAAAAAAAAAAAATAATAATAATAATAATATTTAAAGTGCTCCTAGGTCCCACTTATACCCAGAAAGTGACTGTGTATGTGAATTGGCCATGGAGATATAACCCGAGGGCCAAATAAATGTAACTCTTGGCCAAATGCAGCACTAAAGAAATCGCATCATCCTCTCTCGATCCACAGCCAGAGACCGGTCGTGGCATCCACGAGACTGCTCAGAACCTAGACGAACAGCGGCCACCTCGGGATGAGGAAGTCACTCTGGCAGCGGGCCAGCAGGACTCCTGTTCTTGCTGTGTCTGCATTGGAGGCGGACACATTCCCTCCGGAACCAAGAAATGCTCTGGGGTTCAGGGATCATCCAGGGTCAGGGCAGGGGGGCGAGGCAGGGGGAAAAAACCGGGAGAGAAATGTTATAAGTGTCCTGCTGATAATGCAGGTGCACGCCGAAGCCACCGGTCAGAGAAGTGAAAGCACTCTGCCTTACTGACGCCCCAAGTCAGGGGAAAAGTTCTTGCTGGTGACCTGGAAACAAATGGGAGACCAGATCTACATGGCCACGCCTGGTGCCCACTGAACGCTGTTAGTGTCGCTGGCCACGTGCCATGATCATCTGTCACTCAAATACTAGCTCATTCCATTCAGTCCTTTCCCGACAACTGTGAGGTCGTGAGCCTTATTATTAGCCATCCTTCCATCACAGATAAGAAAATGGAGGTTCAGAGAGATGAGATGTGCCCACAGTCCATCATGCTGGAGCACAGACTACGACCCAGATTTCTCACTTTCCCCTCTAACACTGTCACTGGGGAAAAAAAAAAAAAAAAAAAGGCTTTTTGTTGTTTTCAAAGGCAGTAGACAAACAGAGATAGGAAGCCTGCATTTATTGAGCACCTACTATGGCCGGGTGCCACACACAGCATTTTCACACGTTTGCTCATTTCGTCTTTTCCCGCAGTCCTGCCCCCGGGTTATTATCGCCCCCTTTCGGCAACGGGCAATGGAGGCCCAAAGGGGCGAGGTACGTTCTCTGCATCACTCTGCCGGTGTGGGGCTCCGAAGGGACTCGGCACGTTTAAGAAGGAGCCCAGGGATTCTTCTCCAGGAAGGGAGCTCCCTGCGCACCAGAGTGCCACCCTCACCCCTACTCTCTAAGACCTTGCCAGACTACTCTTCTCTTCCAGGAGGTCCAGTCTGTGCATACTCCACGGCCCTCAGAGGAGCCCCCGGCTCTGCTGGCTGGGTCCAGCCAAGAGAGGGATGTCTGAGCTAAAATAGCAACGCGAGGGACTCCAAGATAGAGACAGAGACAGACAGAGAGAACCTGAAGGGCAGGGAGGGTGGGTAGGGGGAGGCTGGGAGGGGGCAGGTAGAAAAGAAAGGGTAAGGAGGACTGAAGAGGAAGAACAGGAATGGCAGAGGAAGCAGAGGGCGGGGGAAGGAGCAGGCGTCTGGGGGCAGGCCTACGTAATTTTTGTGATAAAGGAAAAAATTAAACTTCTTTACTCAATATATTTAGTCCCTAATCTGTACCCATCTCTGTACTAAGCATCGTCAAGACAGATCTAGTCCGCTCTCGCAAGCAGTTGTAAAATGATGCCTAACTAGTGGGGCGTCAAGATGTGGGACAACTTTCCGTGTGGGCAAGGGGAGGAAAGGTCTTCCAGCCAAAGGGAACAGCATACACAAAGACCCGGGAATGTCAGAGTGCATGGAGTCTAGGACCGGCAAGGAGCTAGTTAAGGTTGCAGCAAAGCACAGAACAGAGCCAGAAATGAGGCAGGGCTAGATCACTCTAGAAATGGAGACTTTATCTTGAGGACCAGCGTCTAAAATTGTCATTCAAGGATCCCCGAGGGGCACCTGGGTGGCTCACTCGGTTAAGTGTCCTGACTCTTGATTTCGGCTCAGGTCATGAACTCATGGTTCATGAGATCGAGTCCCACGTCAGGCTCCATGCTGACAGTGTGGAGCCTGGTTAAGATTCTCTCTCCCTCTCTCTCTCCCCCTCCCTGCCTTCTCTCTCTCCCTCTCTCTCTCCCCCTCCCTGCCTTCTCTCCCTCTCTCTCTCCCCCTCCCTGCCTTCTCTCTCTCCCTCTCTCTCTCCCCCTCCCTGCCTTCTCTCTCTCCCTCTCTCTCTCCCCCTCCCTGCCTTCTCTCCCTCTCTCTCTCCCCCTCCCTGCCTTCTCTCTCTCCCTCTCTCTCTCCCCCTCCCTGCCTTCTCTCTCTCTCTCTCTCCCCCTCCCTGCCTTCTCTCTCTCTCTCTCTCTCTCTCTCTCTCTCTATCAATAAATAAATAAATAAATACACTTTTTTTTTTTTAAAAAAAGGATCCCCCAGAATCTGCTGATTTATACTTAGGGGTTTATGTGAGTGCTCAGCAAGAACTTTTAAAACTTTGATGTGTTCACCAAACATCAGCACGTTCTGGATCCTCTCCCTGACAACCAGCATGGAATTGCAGTGGCCACGTGGTGTTTTTGCCTGGGATCACTTTGGGGTCTAGCAATAATGTTTTAATTGTCCCAGGACAAGGGGGAAAGAAAGGAAGTAGAGGTGATATGCGGATGATGTGTTTGTGGCAGTTAAAGGCCAATTGGTGGCTTGCTATGACAGGGAAGTGGTCCTAGAGAAAAGGGTAGGAAGATTGGGTCTCCGCACCACCCAAAGTAATAAAGGCAGTGGAACTCAAAAGAACCTGTGCCAAAACAGCAATTTATCCTCAGTAAGTGGCAAATTAGCTTCAACAAAACAACATCATCTATCATATTAACGAAATAACACTAATTTGAATTTTATCACTTTTATTTGTACATAGTTTCTAATTTGTGTTAGTCTTACAGCTGTTTATGAACTTTTCTCATTGATTCTAAAACATAATTTTTGTCACATGTTGACTCTGAAATTGGGATGCATCTTAAAACCTATAGCCTCTTGGGGCGCCTGGGTGGCGCGGTCGGTTAAGCGTCCGACTTCAGCCAGGTCACGATCTCGCGGTCCGTGAGTTCGAGCCCCGCGTCAGGCTCTGGGCTGATGGCTCGGAGCCTGGAGCCTGTTTCCAATTCTGTGTCTCCCTCTCTCTCTGCCCCTCCCCCGTTCATGCTCTGTCTCTCTCTGTCCCAAAAATAAAATAAAAAACGTTGAAAAAAAAATTAAAAAAAAAAAAAAAAAAAAACCTATAGCCTCTTATAATTACAACTGACAGCACTTTTTCTGTCTTCATGCTACGTAAAATAATTACACATCAAAAAAAATAAGTACGTATCTTACAATGGATGGTGGATCGGATTCACATGAAGACCGAATTGATACCTAGTCTTGTTTGTAAATAGCTGAGCAACATTAAGATAAAAAATAGTTAAGCCCATATGAAGTCCATAGAATATTCTTTATAAAAATAGTTTACATAGGGATGCCTGGGTGGCTCTGTAGGTTAGGCATCTGACTCTTGATTTCAGCTCAGGTCATGGTCCCAGGGTCATGGGATCAAGCCCCATGTTGGGCTCTGTGCTGAGCATGGATCCTACTTAAGATTCTCTCTGTCTCTCTCTGTCTCTCTGTCTCTCTCCCTCCCTCCCTCCCTCCTTCCCTCTGCCCCTTTCCCTCACTTGTGCTCTCTCTCTCTCTCTCTTTAAAAAACATAGTTTATATAGTACTCAAGTTGGAGTACCAAATATAATCACAGAAGTCATATTTCCATATTAGAAAGACATTCTAGCAATACACCGGATAGAAATAAGCCAGTTTTGCAGGAAAGCAACTGAGAAATTATGAGAACATATATATAGAAAAATATATGTAAATATGGAAAGATAATGACATAACTTGAAGAGACATGCAGGAGGCAGAATCAGTGGGAGGTGTGAAGATGTGGGGAAAAAGAAAGAGTGGTGGGAGGGCCCAAGGAGGATGCTGGGTTTCTGGATGGGATGGAGTAGCACCTCCTAGGTACAGAAAAGTAATCAAGGTTGAGATTGTATCATTGTAGCAGTAATCATGGTGATTGTGACAGTGGCATTAAGGGCTGTGGTGGTGGTGATGATAATAGGGATGATGGAGATGATGGAAGTGGTGATGATGGTGATGATGGGGGTGATGGCAGTGTTGGCTGTGATGGTGGCGTTAGAGGTGATAATGATGGTAATGATGGTGGTGATGATGGTGATGATGGAAGTGGTGATGATGGTGATGATGGGGTGATAGCAGTGTTGGCTGTGATGGTGGCAGTAGAGGTGATAATGATGGTAATGGTGGAGATTATGGTGATGATGGAAGTGGTGATGATGGTGATGGTGGTGATGATGGTGGTGACAGTGATGATGGTGGTGATGGTGATGATGATGGTGGTGATGGTTGTGATGGTGGTAATGATGTTGATGATGGCAGTGGTGGTGATGGTGGTGATGATGGTGGTGATGGTGGTGGTGATGCCAATGGTGGTGATTATGGTGATGATGATGGTGGTGTTGGTAGTGGTGGTGATGGTGGCAGTTATGGCGATAAGAGTAATGGTGCTGATGATGGTGGTGATGATGGTGGTGATGGTGATGATGGCAGTGGTGGTGATGGTGGTGATGGTGGTGGTGGTGGTGATGGTGGTGATGGTGGTGGTGGTGGTGATGATGGTGATGATGGCAGTCGTGGTGATGGTGGTGGTGGTGGTGGTGGTGATGGTGGTGATGGTGGTGGTGATGGTGGTGATGGTGGTGGTGGTGGTGATGGTGGTGATGGTGGTGGTGATGGTGGTGATGGTGGTGGTGGTGGTGATGATGGTGGTGATGGTGGTGGTGGTGGTGATGATGGTGATGATGGCAGTCGTGGTGATGGTGGTGGTGGTGGTGATGATGGTGGTGGTGATGGTGGTGATGGTGGTGGTGATGGTGGTGATGGTGGTGGTGATGGTGGTGATGGTGGTGGTGGTGGTGATGGTGGTGATGGTGGTGGTGATGGTGGTGGTGATGGTGGTGATGGTGGTGGTGGTGGTGGTGGTGGTGGTGATGGTGG